>NW_004949134.1:1881900-1883993 GCF_000317375.1 Microtus ochrogaster | reverse complement strand
TTTCAATCCTGTTATCTTCATGCCTGGTGATGACCTGCAGGTGCTTATCCACAGCCATCACAGGATGAAAGATGAAGCCCGGTACATGGAAGCTGTGGTAGTTACTTTAGCTGTATGCTTTAGGCCTAAGCCAGGTTCCTTGGCTCAGAAAACAGAACTGATTGATCTGACCCAGGTGATCACAAGTGATTGATCTCAGATGGGAAAAAGGAAAGTTCACCAACGTTACATGGAGAGTCATTATGTTTTTACCACAGTAGATGTCCATGGTGTGATTGATAGAGAAAAGGGGCCTCTGACCACTGGGGAAGAGGAAATTAAAAACAAAACAAACAAAAATATTGGCCCTTCTAAAGTTCATCTGGCTTCCTGTACAAACTGCTACCTCCCCTACTCCACTCCGAGGACATCAAAATGATGGCAACCCTGAGGCAAGCTATAACTTGACCACTATCCTGGCTTCCTCACAAATGGCCCTAAGACCAGTGGGGCCTATTGGTACTCTGAGAACATACCCTGACCTGATGTTGCTGGAAATTCCTTAGTATATCCCAGAAGAAATAGAGGATGCAAAAGATAAAATTACACAGCTTGAATCCATAGGTTTATGGAGGACACCAGAGGGAAAGATCATTCTCGCAGAAACAGCGGTCAGGACTCTGGGAACTGACCTTCACCAAGATACTCATCTGGGGTCCACAAAACTTTCTGCATTGCTCAGACTAAGGTATATTATACTTAGCCTCGACAGTCTAGTGTGGGATGTCTTAGTCAGATGCCAGGTTTGTGTTCATGTAAGTCCAAAACAGAGAGTCCATGCCTACAAAGGTGTCAGAATGAGAGATCAACACCCAAGAGATGAAAAAAACTAAGTTCACTAAGATCTGGCCTTCCAGGGGAGGATACAAGTACTTCCTAGTCTTATATGTACTTTTTCCAAGTGGTTAGAGGCATTCCACACCTGGACTGAAACTGTTCAAATAGTAGCTTAAAAAGTTCTTCCAGGATGGGAGGAGATGGAAATTTTTAATGAATAAATTTTTAAAAAGATTAAAAAAAAAGTTCTTCCAGGAACTGCCCCCCCTCCCAATATGCACTACACCTAGCCATGGGGTCTGACAGTGGTCTGGATTTTATAGCCAAAACCTGAGTTAATAGCTAAAGCTTTAGGCAGAGAATGAAAACTGATTGTGTGTATTGACTAGAGATTTATGGTCACATAAAAAGAATAAACAGGGAGTCAAAATAAACTCTAACAAACCTCTCATTAGAGTCCAGCAAAGGATGGATAGGCCTTCTTTCTTTGCTTTGATTTGGGCCACTGCAACCCATATAGGAGAGATTTGCCCCCATGAGATAATGTTAGGAAGACCTCCTACACTGCGTCCTAGGCTCATAGAGCAGCAGTTGGCAGAACTCTCTAACCACTCCTTCCTCAAGTCACTACAGGCCCTCCAGTCATCCATAAAGGCTTTTAATTGACTACTCAAGAGACCTAGGCAAACTCAGATCCATCACCTGTTTTCCCTTGTTTCTGGTGAGACAGTCTGGGTCAAGCAGGTATCCAAAGAAGCACTTAAATCTATAGTGATTTTTCTCCACTGCTATAGCTATGAAGGTAGCTGGTATTACACCAAGGGTCCACCACACCCCGGTCAAAATGTGGAAGCCACGAATGTCACTGTCAAAAGAACTGCCTCCTGGATTATGGACCCATTAAAATTAAGGTTTCATCAGGCCACAGGTCTTTCCACTCCCTGCATCTCTAACTCTTCCTGAGTCTTATGTTTTGTCCTATGGGTTTGAATATAGGGTCATGATCCAAACCCACCACCCACAGACGTGAACCTGAGAACTGAAGAAGACAGTTATAGGTAGGAGATAGCTAATGTGGCCACAGACCAGCAAACCATATTTCATCTTGACCATTTCTCACTAATACCCACTTCAAGTGTCTAGTTGTATTGGGGAGATATGTGGGAGTTTCTCTTTTGAGATACAGAGTTATAATTCTCTTCATGCTGGGCAGCTGAAGCTCTTAGTTGCCAGGAACAAGGGAGGTTCCATCGCAAAATTTGTCATTGAGAAAAGAG
>NW_004949134.1:1875244-1881055 GCF_000317375.1 Microtus ochrogaster | reverse complement strand
GCTGGGCCTTTAATTCTCATTCTAATTAGATGAATTGTGGGCCCTGCATCTTAAACTATATGGCCAGTTATGTATCAGTTCAGCAAAATTAATGGTCCTTGGGTCTAACTACCTCTTTATAGCAGGGTGAGGCCACGACTTGACTCATTCATGAAGACCAGTGGGAAATGTAACAGGGCCCCAGAACATAGCATTCCCCCAGACCTTAGCGCAACTGACTCCATGGTGGAAGTATATTCAGGATGTGAAACTCAGCAGGTTACAGCACCATTTACCAACACTATAACAAAGACCTAATCCAGCTAGGTCCATAATTCTGAGAACATCTCTAAATGTACTAACCTTGCCTTTTGGCTTCTGTAATTCTTCTTCTAGCTAACTGTTTTCGTTAATTGAAGTATGCCAATTCAGGATACAGTTTTCTTGCTTAAAAGCTCACCCTGAGAAAGCCTTGGTGCTACACTGGGATGCTGGACACCCAGTGTACTTGCCAGGTGGATAGCAAAGGCTTTCTATAGGTTTAAACTCTTGTCTGAGTAGTTCCCCGGTGGATACTCCACAACAGTAACTATCACATTTTCACTGTTCTCTCCCAGTAGATACTGGGGGAGGGTATTGTCCAAAAGTTGTGCTTTACCACTTATCAGTATAATTAATTACTGTTGTTGTCTTTTCTGTTGGTTGAGACATTCATACTTGTGTATGATGCTTTGAACAAGGATGCCACCCCATTCTCTCCCTTCCAATTCATCTTCTATCCCCAATTACAATTTCCTCCCTACTTCATGTATTCTCCTCTTTAAAAACAAATTAAAAACCCCAAGGATTCCATTTAGTGCTGCCAGTATGTACATGGGAGTAGGACCATCTCCTGCAACATCGGTAGCCCCTCAGGAGCCTCATCTTAGAAGAAAGCTGCCACCAGAAATGGACTAAAGCTTTGCAATCAGAGTACTATAAGAAAACATGACTTTTTAAGATCTGTTTTTCCTTGTTGAAAACCACCATGCAAAGTATTCGTTGATAATTTTATGAATTTTTCACTGTTATTCTTAATCTGATCATAGTTCTAGTAGGTAACTTTTTTGTTGTTGTTGTTCTTTATTTTATTAAACATGTGTGACAAACTGGACATGTCTGAAGTGAAAAGATTGGACAGATCAAAACTGAAGAAAACCATTACTGAAGGAAAAAATACACTCCCATTGAAGGAAAGTAAGTCATGGAGGTTTCTAGTTGAGAGTAACAGTGGTGAAAGTTGGCAGAATCAGCTAACAAACCGATGCTCTATTAAATTTTCCACAAAGTAAATGATAATAATTAGTGTCCTATTATACTTAACAGTTTAAAATAACCAACAGCTGATTTTGTTATTGGGGATATGTAAGTGTTCCTGCATTAATAGAAACCAGTAGCAATAATAGTAGTAATAGGCACCAGTAGTATAAAGGAAAAAAGTAATTTCTTGTTGAAAATTACAACATTCACATTAAAATCAATCTTGAAATCTTTGACTAATCACTAGGGAAAAGCCTATGTGTTCTTTTAATCACGCATTTTCCAATTTGAGTCTGAGATCTTGTCCCACTAACGAGTTCTGCAGATGCTGTTTTTCTGATCTGTTCTGCTTAATGACAAATAAAATGGAATAAATTCAGATCTTGAATATACTTGGTGCTCCCAGACTAAGGGGATCATTGTTACTCCTAGAGTTACATCTTACTGGAGAACTTCAAAAAAATTTTCACAAATGTTGTGCTATGCTTTTTGTTACACCAACATTGTTTGAGAGTTCCAAAACTAGATGAAACTGTTTTAAAGTTTCTTTATTGTATTTTGATAGATGTATTGGAAGGAAATGCTTCATTTACCTTTTCGTCTCAAATAATGGCAACTGTATAAATCAAATGGAATGTGGAACTCATAGTTTAAGTAGATATTAAATCTTAATATTAATTTAATATTAAACTTTAATAGGTATTAAAATGGTTGATGTGTTCTCTCATATCATTTTATGAGGCTCTGTGGGTGGTACCTTGGTATTCTGAATTTAAAGCATTATGATAACCATTTAAAGAATTAAAACAGATTCTTTTTAATGGTGCTGGGTTTCAAACCCCAAGTCTTAGTTCATGCTAGGTAAACACTGTACTACTGAGTTCCACCACACAGTCTGACCACAAGGAACTCTAGGAAGAAACTAAACTTTTAGAAAAAGTCTCTCCTAACAATATTTTGATGTTTCTTTTTTCCCGAGCTATTCAGCAGGAGAAAGATGATATTAAAAGATCATAAAATGAAGACATCCTTTCAAGATCAAATCCAACTTTGCCAGATCGTAATGGTTTTAGGATTGTAGAGATTTTAGGCAGCGACTGATGGAGTTTCACCTTTACTGCCTTGGATGAACGTCACCATTTGCCAATGATCATTAAATTTGGTTGTAAACTGCCCACTAGTGTGTAAATGTGTTTTTTCACTAGCTACAAGACAAGCCGATTCTAACCTAGAATGGGGCCCTCAAATGCTTCATCATCTTTGTGAAGTTGCACTCACAACTATTTGCAGCTCCTTGAGTTTATCTTCATTTCTAATGTAACAAATATAACCACAAACTTCCTATAGTACATTCTTGGTATTCTAAAACATGGAATTACACAAGGGTACTTTTTCAATTAAAAATTAATGAAGGAGCCCGGCAGTGGTGGCACACGCCTTTAAGCCCAGCACTCGGGAGGCAGAGGCAGGCAGATCTCTGTGAGTTCGAGGCCAGCCTGGTCTACAAGAGTTAGTTCCAGGACAGGAACCAAAAGCTACGGAGAAATCCTGTCTCGAAAATCAAAAATAAATAAATAATAAATAAATAAATAAATAAATAAATAAATAAATAAATAAAGGAAAACCTCTTGAGCCGATCACACCACCGCCCGGCTAGCCTTGCTTTCTTGAAAGTGTTTTTTTTTTTTCACCTTAATGGAAACACCCAAACCTGGAGTTGGATGGGGAGGTGGCAGGAAACACTTGCTAAAGCACATCATATTAAAGACAACAGGGTGTTCTAATGAATGTACAATGAGATATTTAATATCTGCTGATGACTTGTATTACTTTTTCTCTGTTCTGGTCCTTGCATTTAATAGGGTTTACTTTCTTGCAAACCGAGCATTTTGATCCTCAGCGACATAAGTGCTACTGACTTAAATGTGTTCTCCCAGTTCGTATGCATATATCTCGGCTCCCAATATACTTATACATGGTGGTAGGATCTTTTAAGGGTAGTTAAAGTTAAATAATGTTCTAAAAGTGAAGCCTTATAAAAAGAGGAAGTGGGGAAAGAAAGCAGGACACATATACAAGAGAGAGAGAGAGAGAGAGAGAGAGAGAGAGAGAGAGAGAGAGAGAGAGAGAGATCTTGGAAGGATGCTGAGTCTAAAGGTGCCTATACAACTGAAATGCACATGTTCTGCATTCAATCCTGCTGGACCTAGGTCTGGACTTGCATCATCTAGACCTGTGAGGCTTTACATTTCAGTTATTAGACCACCTAGTCTGTAGTGATTTTGTTAGAGCAGCTTGAACTGACTACTATACCTAGAAAAACACATAATCCTTACCTTTAATACCTTTACTGCTTTAAATGTATAAAGCCAACCACCTAAATATCACCGAGTACAGATGTCCGCCTCTCCGGATAACTAGCCAGGCTCTTATACTAATTTACCTATCTTCTTTTTAAAAGTTTCCTATTTGTAACCTAACATGTTAATCTGCTTTATCCTTTCGAGGGGCTTATATCACTAAGTAACAATTGTGGTCACAAGAACTAGAAGTGATTTTGTGTGTTATCATAAAATTCCCCAAGTGAAAGACTAAGAGGGTGGACTAGGACCAAGTACAAATGTGGCTATACAATCACAGTAGTCAGAGTGTACTGGGATTGGAGGATGTGGACCTTAGAAGTAACCACATTGGTCACCTATAATCCTAGCCTGCAACAGTATTCCACAGAGTCACTTGATCCTTTGCAGTGACAAGCTTGTACAGTACCCAAACCTGGCTCCCTATGGCATCTATATAATAGTTATGGCGCTATTCACTGGAAACTCACATAGTATAATCAATTTGAAGTGAGATGTTAAGTTTGTACCCATATTCAAAGTCTTCTCAGATTTTTTGACCCAAGTTCCTCAGTTGGGAAGCCATCCTGATTCAAGACAGGGCATCTTCTCTGTAGCTTTGGATCTTCTCGTGGAACTAGCTCTTACAGACCAGGTTGGCCTCGAACTCACAAAGATCCACCTGCCTCTGCCTCCTGAGTGCTGGGATTAAAGGCATGTGCCACCACCACCTGGCCACAGTGTTAGGCTACCAACAAAATGGAGACCTGCCTGCTGCCAGTAAACAGATTGTGTGTTAGGGCTGTATAGCTGTTATTTGCAAAACTGACAGCAATAAGACTTCTTGAAGCCTGAAGCCGTTAGGAGCAAGGAATGTGTGAAATTTTCATCTCATGCAGATTCATATCATTTGAAAATTAGGAATCAGTGTTTCTTTTGTTTGTTCATGTGTTGTTGTTGTTTGAGACAGGGTTCCTTTGTTTAACAGCCCTAGCTGTCCTGGAACTAGCTCTTGTAGACCTGGCTGGCCTCGAACTCACAAAGATACACTTGCCTCTGCTGGGATTAAAGACATGTACCGCTAATTACCTGGCTAGGGATCAGTGTTTTTATGCCTTTATTTTGTCAGTGCACATGGGTGACTATTTAAAATATAATAAAAGAGTGAAAATTAGAAAATTAGATGTTAATCAAAAGAACAGCCCCCAAACACACCAAAACTTACACTCACTGTACCTTTGGAAGTGTCAAAAATATTATTTAAGAGCCTCAGGCATAATCTCAAGTGCCTTTGCAAAAGGAATAGAGGAAACTCACATAATGCTCCAAAGTGCAAAGTGATTTTTACTAACACCCTAGAATGAGAAGAACACATACTCAAAACTTGGTGTCATAGGGTAAATATGTTTGAATTTAGCCTTGTAAAATTCCTGACATAAAAAACGTAAATGAGGGAAGATTTATTTTGGATCACAGTCTTGGGGGTTTCAGTCAGTCATGACCAGAAGAATATGGCAGAGGTGCTGGGCGTCTTTGGTTTTTCCTTTATTCTTTTTATTCTGTTAGGAATTTTTTTCCAAACATGAGCTCTCTGCCGACACAAAATCCCAATCAAGCCAAATCAAAATAAGCCAAATTAAAAAATATCCAGGTTTAATGGGATTCCTGTGCTCTTGGGTGGCCCTGAGGGTCACGAACATGACCACCAGGAGGAAGGAAAAGAGACCAAGTTATTCTTCTTTGGAAGCTATCTTAAATACACTGTGGGAGTGGTCAGGACCTGGCATGCTGGGATTTGGAATCCAGACCAATACAATTCTCAGGCCTGGGGGCTGGGGCCTAGGCTCTCGACTTAACAATTCTGTCCTAGCTTTCAGCACATGAGATATTGCACATGCATTCATTTTCTTTCCCCTCATTTCACCATACCTTAAAACATTATCACAGATTCATCAAAAGGATGCTTCTCTATATCCTAGATGATTTTAAATCTAGTCAAGCTGACAATTAATAGCAATATTACCCTTCATATGCAGTTTCTTCATTTATCTTCCATTAAACAGATATCTGAGAGCTACTCTTCAGTTTCTTACATGATTTGGCTAACAGTGGAAATACGGGGTGATAAGTTGGAATATTGATGGAGGAAGGTCATTGGTTGATTAAATAAAGAAGCTGCTTGACCTGATAGGTT
>NW_004949134.1:1873866-1874642 GCF_000317375.1 Microtus ochrogaster | reverse complement strand
GTTTTGCCATTTGTGGTGGTTCATGCCTATAATCTCAGTACTTGGGAGGTGGACACAAAAGGAGCAGAAATTAACTCAAGACTGGCTAGAGCAACATGAGATCCTCTCTCAATGAACAACAGCACCATTCTGCACTAACTTGTAGAATTAATATGCAATATTTTAAAAAGTTATACTCAGTCACAACATATAGTATTTAGACACATTGGGTAATCTGTCTAATGAAAATATCCAAGAATATATACAATAATTTTAAAAGACTTTTTTGTTCCTTTTTTTGAATTTTTTAATGCATTTAATACACCAACCACAAAGCCTGGCACATCAAGATGAAGCAGGACTACGCCTCTCACCCCTACATCAAGGCGGAGTAAGGTATCCCACCACAGGGAATGGGCTACAAAAGCCAGCTCATGCACCAGGGATAGATCCTGGTCCCACTGACAGGGGACCCACAAATAGACAAAGCCACACAATTGCTCCCCTCATGCAGAGGGCCTAGTTCAGTCCCAAGCCGGCTTTCCAGCTGTTGATCCAGAGTCCATGAGTTCCCATAAGCTCAGGTCAGCTGTCTCTGTGGGTTTCCCTGTGATAATCTTGATTTACCCCCAGCCCCCTCCAGCACATTGATCACGTTCACCCCTTTAACTCCTCCAAATTCTGCTCTACCTCCTCTTCCCCTGTCAATCTGTAGAAGAATGAAAATAGACCCATATCTATCACCATGCACAAAACTCAAGTCCAAATGGATTAAGGACCTCAATATCAGTCCGAAC
>NW_004949134.1:1870751-1872411 GCF_000317375.1 Microtus ochrogaster | reverse complement strand
CCCTGATGGCTCTTCAAGCTGATGAGGGAGAGGGACTTGATCGGGGGAGGGGGAGGGAAATGGGAGGCGGTGGCAGGGAGGAAGCAGAAATCCTCAATAAATAAATAAATTTAAAAAAAAAAGAAAAAAGAAACTATTCCAGCCAGCACAGACCCGTGACAGGAGCCTCTGAAGCCTGAACCCCATTCATGAGTTTCTTCCAGGAATTACAGGTAATTTTGAATTATTTCTAACATTTTTTGGCATGAGTAGGCTCAGTTTTTTTAGTTTAGTAATTGAAGAACATGAGGGAGTATTACCAGTAGCAAACATGTTTCTGGAAGCAGAAACAAAAAGGCCAAATGTTCTCTTCTCTTTTATAGATTTGCTTCTCAACTCCACTCTAGTTTTCTATTTCACAACAACAGAGAGGTCACGTCACAGGGTATAAGATATTTTATTCTGGAGTGAAGTATTAGCAAACATGGCCTGGGAACACAGATTCAGGTAATTAGAAAAGGCATGTTTCAACCTGGTAACAGGTCTACGATTTTTTAAAGATAACTAAACAAAGATCAAGGTATTTTCAAAACGCATTTGTGGGAATGTCCCGTAGGTGGCTTCAGAAAAGTGGGGAGGCTTCTGTTACAGGCCTTACTTAAAGCCTATGCAATGACATTACTATTAGGTGTTGGGTTGGTGAAAGCTGTGAGTCTGTTTATACAGTAGAAAAAGTATTTATCCCAATAATTACAAGGATGTTAGGTCAAACACAGAGGCAGAAGATAAATGGATATCTTTAAGGAATAAAGATACCAGAAGATAATTCAGCTCTGCATATGCCACATGCCAGCATTCACGATCAGAGAACTTCCAATCAGTGAGCCATCCTCTTAAAATCTCTATCACAGGTGATCTTTTCCCCTGGGGATTTCAATTGACAACGGAAAGACATATTAAATATGTAAATAATGCCACAATTTATAGTGGTCCTAAACAGGAGGTGGTGGAGTTCAGAGTGCTTACCTAAAATGTCTGATATCCTGGGTTTCATTTCTAGCATTTTGGTAAAAGGGAGAGGAATAGGAAGAGCAGGGAAGAGGATGGGTTGACCTGAAAGCAGCTAGAGAGAATACTTATAGGAGAAATGGGGAAGAAGAACAGAGGAGAGGAAGTACAAATGGAGAAAGGAAAAGGAGTCAAGGGCAAGTCAGGAGGAAGGAGGCTATCATCCTTCAGTATAGTGATTAGAAGAGAGCATATGGGAGGCCTCTTGAGGGTGGGTTAGTTGATCTGTGGAATAGTTAGATAAATATCTTTAGTTTAAACATTTATTAAGATGTATACCTAAGGTAGATCCATTTATCTGTATTATTAAATATTATTTTTTCTGTTGTGATAAAATACTATAAATAAAGCAACTTAACAGAGAAAAAAGAAAGGAATTTTTGTTTGTTTTGTTGTTATTGTTTGCTTGCTTACAGTTCAAGGCTATAGCACACTGTGGCAGGGAAATCAAGGCAGATGGAGCATGATGCTGCTGGTAGATCATATTATATCTGCAGTCAGAAAAGAGAAATGAATGCATTCCACTGCTCAATTTTTTTCCATTTATACAATCTTGAATCCTTTATCCCTTGTCCAGGGAATGGTGCCACCTATAGTGGGTGAGTCCCCCCCC
>NW_004949134.1:1857827-1870651 GCF_000317375.1 Microtus ochrogaster | reverse complement strand
ATATATATTATTTTTTCTGTTATGATAAAATACTATGAATAAAGCACCTTAATAGAGAAAAAAGAGGAAGGTATTTTGTTTGTTTTGTTGTCATTGTTTGCTTGCTTACAGTTCAAGGCAATAGCACACTGTTGCAGGGAAATTAAGGCAGGAGCATGATACTGCTGGTAGGTCATATTACATCTGCAGTCAGAAGAGAGAAATGAATGCATGCCACTGCTCAATTTTTTCCATTTAAACAATCTTGAATCCTTTATCCCTTGTCCAGGGAATGATGCCACCTATAGTGGGTGAGTTCCCCACCCCCCGCATTCAATTGGCACAAACAAGATAATCATCCAGATGCATACCCAGAAACTAAATTAAAGTCCCAAGTGATTTTAGAGAACTAATATTAATCATCACAATAAACATAGCAAACATTTGGAAACTTGACATATAGGACACTTTCTAATATTTGACCCTCAAAGTCAAGTTGCGTGCACAGCAAAACTCATTTTCCTCAGACAAGATTACTTCACTTATACTTGTTGCAAACCAACAACATATGAATTCATAAACAGAATACCAGCAACAGAATCATAGAAGAATTTTACAAAACCTATTACTGGTCAATAATTAAAGCATACAAATATATTTTTTTAAAAAACAGGAGAACAAATCTAAAAAGACAATAACTTAAAAAAAATGGCTAAAGGATGTGAAGAAGGCACTTCACAGAAGAAGAGAACGGGCAGGAAACCTGTGCAAAGCTGGTGTTTGAGAAGTAATCTGGTAAATGGATATACATCACGTTCAGTATAGGATGCTGAGGACATGAAAAGGTGAATGGAGACAAACTGAGGGTCAAAAAAACTCATTTTTTAATCTATGTTTTCATTTGTCAGAAAAAAAAATGGAGCAATGACTAAGTGTCAAAACATTGAGATATTGCTAATGGCCTTGTTATGTTGCATGCCTGGAATATTGTTGGTGTCAAGTAAATGTTATTTGTTAAATAATTGTGCTCTTCAGTTTCAAAAAGTTTCTCCACTGGTATACAAAACCCCACACACAGAGTCACAAGAATGGATGAGGAAGTTGTGAGTGCTGACTTTTACAAATCTCTACCATTGTAACTGAGGCATGGGGAGAAGATGGGGTGCATGCCAGGTATGGTTCTACTTCTATTTTACTTTAGTGCTTTCAGGTTCTGGGTGAATAGCCAAAAAATGTTATTAAACTTTCAGTTGGCTCTGCAACAGCCCCCGAGACCTTAGTAGGCTCCCAGACCTTAGCACAATTGACTCCATGATAGAAATACCATTCAGGCTCTAAAACTCAGCACACAGACTGCACCACCAGAGAAAACTAAAACGAAGACCTAATCCATCAAAGTCCATAGTTATGGTAAAGTCTCTAAATGTAATTGTTTCTTGCTTCTTCACTTCCACTTCGGGTTACTGTTCTTGGTAATTGAAGTGTGTCAATCCAGAACATGGTTTTTGTGCTTTAAGGCTCCCCTGAGTCTTATAACTACACTGGGTTCCTAAATACCTAGTACAGTCTCTAGCTGGCTAATAAAGACATTATATTAGCTTAAACCCATGTATGAACTGAGATGTCCAGAGAGCAGAGCTTGAGACACAGGGTGTCTCAGAGCCCCTCAGAGCAGGGAAGACTATAGCAGTTAAAGGGCTCCTAGGAGTTATACAACCTGGGATGGTCCAGCCCACAGAATTTTTAATTCTAAAGTATTAGAAAAATTATAAAAGTTAGAAAATTTAAAGATAGGTCCCAGTTGATGAAGAAGGTTCACAAGGTGTTTAACAACAGAGAACTGACTAGGAGGATATCTTTTGCATAAATTGAAAGTCACTGTCACCTTTTCTGATGATGAGACATGCGTAGACCACTCAGATTAAATAGTCAATTAACCAGGGAAAAAATTGCAGTCCATGGCTTAGAGAGAAAGGAATCCTGGTGCCTTGCAGTCACACTGGAATACACTTCTCCTGCCTGTATGAAATCTGGGAACTTTCATGCTCATGAATCTAATTCCTCCAGAGAAATAGGTATCTTGGACCTGAAAGATGTATTCTTCAGACTCCCACTGGCAGAAGTGCAGCAACCCATTTTTGCTTTTAAATGGATGGACCCAGAGGGAGGTTACAGTGGGCAACTTACCTGATCCAGGTTGCCTCAAAGATTTAAAAGTTCTCCAACACTGTTTGATGAGACAATAAATGATGACCTCCTGCCATTCCATGAGAGGTTTCCCAGGAAAAGTAGATTATAAAAGGGCCACTGAGGGGTTGCTTTAAGAGTTGCAGACCTTGGGATACAGAACAACAGTTGATAAAGCCCACCTTTGTATATCAGAGGCTACCTATCTTGGTTACCAGCTGAAGGGAGGCAAAAGAAGCCTGGCTCAGAGTGGGATTGCTGCCATTCTGGTGGTGTCAAATATATTTTAAAGAAACGCTGACTGGCCAGTAGCCAGAGAGGAAATAGAGGTGGAGCTATGAGAACAGGAGTATTCTGGAAAGAAGGAAGCTCTGTCCAGAGTCCTGCCAAACCACCAAAGAAGCAGAATGTGATCTGCCCTGCTGAAAAAGGTACTGAGACATGTGGCTAACATATAGATAAGAATAATGGGTTAACATAAGCTACAAGAGCTAATAATAGCCTGAGCTAATAGTCCAATCAGTTTATAATCTTATGGAGACCTCTGGGTCTTAATGGCTGGGGGAACAGGCAGAACAGAAACCCCAACTAGTAGGCCCTCATACTACAGAATGGCACCCACATGGAAAACGGCATACACATAATGCTTGAGAGAGCTTGGGAAGTAATTATAGAATTAAATAATAGAGTAAAGCAAAGCTTCTTGGTAGCAGCAATTTCTCTGGTCTACTCTGCTTGCTAGAGTCAAGCAAGTGCTCTCATCTATGATAGGCTTCCTGACTCAGATTCAGCTGAAAATCCTGCAGCTCTTTAAGAGGTCCTGCCACAAAACACTTAAATGGTATTGATAAAAGGTGACCATATGCTTTTTGGTTTTCAGCGATAGCAGGGAAAAAGCTGTGCTGTTTTAAAATGCCAGCTTTCTGGGCTGCTCTGTTTGGACAAACTCTGACTCTTTCTGGCAGGCAGTACAACTTTGGAGTATTTGAGTGTGGTTTGTGAGCACACAGCTGCAGCTTGCCTACTGATGCGGGCCTTGAAATGCCATAGAGTTGTGTCAATAAATGTGGCTAAAGCCGGGACCTCAGCCATGATGCTGGAATCTCATAAAGGTAAAGAATGGGCTGTACCTAGCTGTCCAAGCCACTGATTTAATGCTTTCTATATTGCTTCGCAAATTAAAGACTCATGTGGTCAGAAAAAGAGAGATATACAGTAAAGAGAGATTCAAAGAGAAAAAAAAACTCTAAATGGTTTACAGTATGTTAAAAATATCTGCAGGTTTGAAAATAAAGGTTAAAGTCCTTAAAATAAAAAAGAAAGAAAGGGACTAGTTGGGTGTGGTGGTACACACCTTTAATCCTAACACTTGGGAGGTAGAGGTAGACTGACCTCTGTGAGTTCAAGGTGTGGTAGCACACACCTTTAATCCCAGCACTGGGGAGGCAGAGACAGGCAGATCTTTGTGAGTTCAAGAACAGCCTGGTATACAGAGTGAGTTCCAGAACAAAGATACACAGAAACCCTTTCTCAAAAAGCCAAAAAATAAAAGAAATAGAGTTTAAAATAAAGCCACATAAAAGTGGAAAACACACAGAAAATCTGGATACTGTATGTTATTGTGCTCTTTTGGAATTGTTTGAATGCTGAGGAAGGAGCATTCACCTAAACAGCTGCTAAAAGATATTTGTTTATAAATGCTGCTGAATCAATCCAACGTAGATATTTTGAAAATACCTTTACTTCAAAATTGAATTCAAAAGGCATGTTACTTTGGAGAAGAGATTTTGTTTTTTTTCACAAGAAAAGAGAGGCTGTGGATTCATTTTGAGTTAAGAAAAATCAGGTTTGATCAAGAAAGACCACCTGAGAAATCTCCAGTAGGAACAGATGGCCCAGATGTCTGAGTTCTACATACAGAACAGATTCAAGACTGCTGTCTGAGAAGATCAAGACGCACAGGATACTTCAGTCAGGACTTGATCATAATTCAAAATTTTCTTTTGGTCCCCATAAGATTAATAGCACCCCCAACAGGCCGGAAGTAGCCTGGAATATTGTTTTGGGAGAAAACAGAGAGTAGAGAATTTCCATGCATAGCATATTTGGTCATCTGGCAGGTATGACCTGTTGTTAAGTAGGGGATGGCTGCCTGAGTTGGAGGCTGGCACGAAGTGATGATGGAGGGAAGGAAAGAAAGGTCCTCTGTGGGATTCACAGAAGGCATGGACAAGAGGAAGAGCAGCTGCAGCTGGTATTCTGCTGCAGCACTAGGGGTAAGGAGTTGGGTACGAAAGAGAAAGGAGAATAGAAATGGTCTGTGGGCAATCTACCTAGTCTGTTGTCAACTGTGGCCTGTGGTTGAGCAGGAGGTGTTCACCTAAATTAGGACTGAGAAACAACTGTGATGTGGCAGATGAGGAAGGGGAAAAACCTAAATTAGAGGAGGCATGAACTAGTAGTGAGCAACTGCAGCTGCTGTTCTAGTGCAGCAACATGGTCAACCCTAAGAAGTGCTGGGTATGGGGAACAGAGAAATTAGAGAATGTCCATGGTCGGTCTACATAGTCCTCTGTATGCCTAAGAATTTTTTGAACAGCAAAGATACTATTAAGACAATATTGATAATGGCACGTTGAGTCCAAGAATCTATAATATAATGTTTTGGAGGAAATTTGAAGAGAAATGCACTGGCTATTTTATGGAATTGTTTTTAAAAAGATCGTTGTTCGAATGTTTAACATTATTTCTGTTGTGTGGCTATTTTAATATTTTTAAATAAAATTTTGAAATTATAATAATGATCAAATTCTTAGAGGAAATGATGAACACCTAACCAAAAACATGGAAACTAGCAGTGGGGATACAAGAAGGCTAGGAGCTCATGAACAACCTTGTCTTTAAAACAATTTGGAGGCCTGGTCTATTTCAAAAAGCAAAGCAAACAACAATGTAAACAAGCCAAAACTAAACAAACAGAATGTATATGAAAGGTTAAACATGGCCTAGGATTACAATGTCATGTAAGCCACTGGAGGAAGGCATGAAACCAATGTTAGTTAGCATTTCTATTCTCTAAGTGCAGGGTGATCATTCCTCATGCACACCTAATTTCTGGTGGAAAGGATGCCAGGTGCAGTCAGAGCATAAATTACCTTCCCATGTAGGTGACACCAGTCTCCCAAATGCATTTCTTGTTCATTTTCTCTAGGTTTCTCAATCAATTTTCCAAATAACAGTTTTAATTTTTGTGTGTGAAAAAGTGTTTGCATCAGTGTTTGTATGTTTCTTATGCTTTCCCTTTGGCTCTTTTTTCTTCTGCTTTGTTTATTTGTTTTGTCCTATTCTGTTTTGCTTGTTTTTATTTTATCTGATTTTATTCCATTTTAGATACTTCATTTTAAATTTTATTTTAAGATTATATACTAATGAGAGAGAAAAAAAGGGTCATAATTTTGGTTGGTGTGAAGTAGGGATGATCTGGGAGTAGTTAGGGGAGGAGAAATCATAATCAGAACATATTGTATTAAAACAATAAAATGAATATATAATTACTCCCACTCTAAGTAAAACTATTGATTGGCTGTCCACTTTAGTTATAAAAAAAATACCAACTTCTTTATGATTTAAGAAATGTTATTCTCTCATACATTACATCCCAAACACAGTTTCACCTCCCATCAATCCTCTGAGTCGCACCTTTTATCTACCCTCTCCCCAGAACCACTTCTCCTCTGTTTAACTTTACTTTAAAAAAAAAGACAGCCTCCTAAAACTATCCACTTAACATGGCATAACAAGTACAAATAAGACTAGGCACAAATCCTCATATCAAGGCTGGATAAGACAACAAAGTAGGAGAAAAAGTATCCAAAGCACAGGCAAAGAGTCAAAGATGCCTGTACTCACACTGTTGGAAGTCCCAGAAAAACACTAAGCTATACAACTATAACTTATATACATAGAGTTTCTGTGGTTTGTATTGTTATGGTATCCTTGATGCTTCTAGCTCCTACATTTCTTCCTTCACTTTTTCTTCTGGGTTCCCCTGTCTCTACTTTGTGCATCTGCTTCCATCAACTGCTGGATTACAACTCTGTGATGACAAATGAACTAGGCACTGCTCTATGAGTATAGCAATATAAACTATTTATTTTTCATTTATTTCTTTTCTATTTTTCATTTTAATTTTTTTTATTTATTTTACATACCAACCACAAATTCCTCCTCCCACCCCTGAACAACAGGAAAATCCACTAAAGAGACAACTGAGCAGATGTGTATCAGGACTAAACTATAGGAGGCATAAACTTTCAGGGGTTCTTAGAACTCCCCTTTAAAACCATGCTGAAAATTCATTAATACAGGATAAAAGTGCTTCAGATTGTGTCAGATGATGACTTCCCCCTTTTTTTCAGCTGATACATTTCATTCAGCCTGAGATGGAGTTGACTTCTTTATTTATTGCAAACTGTTTTATCATTTTACTTACCAAGCACAATTTTGCCTCCATCCCCTCTTCCCACCCTTCTGAACCTTCCCCCAATCCACCTACTATCCACTTCTCAAAAAGAGTAAAGCATTCCATGGGGAGTCAACAAAGCCTGGCACATCAAGTTGATGCAGGACCAAGCCCCTTCCCCCTGCATCAAGGTTGAGTAAGGCATACCACCATAAGAAGTGGACTACAAGATACTCAAAGACATAAAAATATATGTTCAACATGATAGAAGAAAACTTTCTGAACCTAGAGAAGGTCATTCCTATGAAAGTACAAGAATCCAGAAGGTCCAGGATAGATGTTCTGCAGACACAAAGAGACAATGAATACCAGCCCAGACTACTATATAAAGCAAAGTTTTCAACCACCACAGACAGATAAATCAAGATATTCTATGACAAGCCAGAGTGAAACAATACCTATCCACAAATCTAACATTACAGAAAATGCTAGAAGAAAAATTCCAATCCAAGGAATTTAGCTATACCTACAAAATCACAGGCAATAGATAATCCCACACCAGCAAAACCCAAGTAATTTAAATACACACACAATACCACCACCACCAATAAAACCAAAACTAACAAGAACTAACAGTCTCTGGTCATTAATACCTAATAGTATCAATAATCTCATTCACCTATAAAGACACAAGCTAACAGAATGGATATGAAAACAGGACTCATCTTTCTGCTATATACAGGAAACACACCTCAAATTCAAAGACAGATATTACCTCAGGGTAAAGGGTTGGGAAAAAATTTTGATGAAATAGACCTAAAAAAAAGCTGATGTTGCTATCCTAATATCAACAAAATAGACTTCAAATGAAAATTAACCAAAAGAAATGAAGGACATTTCATATTCAGCACAGGAAAAAAAATCAAGATGAAATCTCCATTCTGAACATCTATGCTCCAAATAAAAGGGCACCCACATTTGTAAAAGAAACATTAGTAAAGCTTAAATAATACATAAAACCCCACACACTAATAGTGGGTGAGCTCAAAATCCCACTCTTATCACTGGACAGAGCCGCCCAGACAGAAAGTTAAGAGAAGTAAAGTAACTAACAGATGTTATGACTCAAATAAGTTTAACAGATATCAAGAGAATATTCTACTATGAAACCTTCTCTAAAATTGAACACAAACATGGTAACCAAGCAAACCTCAACAGATACAAAAATAAAAAATGTAATAATCCCTTATATCTTATCACATTACCATGGCTTAAAATTAGAATTCAATGACAACGCTAATTGCAGAAAGCCCACAAACTCATCAAAATTAAACAATACTCAACTGACTCACCCCTGATTCAAGGAGGATATAATGAAAGAAATTAAAGATTTTCTAGAATTAAGTGAAAATAAATGTACAACATACCCAAACTTATGGGATACTGTGAAATCAGCATTAAGAGGAAGGATATTCATAGCATTAATTATCTACATGAATAAGATGGAGAAAACTCATGCTAGTGACTTAACAGCACACATGAAAGCTTTAGAATAAAAGAAGCAAATTCACCCAGGAAAAGTAGATGACAAGAAGTAAGCAAATTGAGGGCTAAAATCAATAAAACAGAAACAAAGAAAACAATAAGGAAACAATGAGACAAAGAGTTATTTCTTTGAGAAAATAAATAAGAGAGACAAATCCCTATCCAAACTAATCAAAAGGAAGAGAGAGATTATCCAAATTAACAGAATCAGACCTAAAAAGGGGACATAACAAATATCAAAATTAAATCAAGACCAGATGAGAATTGTAAATAGACCTATAAACTGCAAGGAAATAGAAGCTGTTATCAAACATGTCCAAAAATCAAAAAAAGGCCAGGGCTGGAATGATTTAGTGCAGAATTCTACCAGAACATCCAAGAAGAGTTATACCTATACTCCTCAAAGTGTTCCACATAATAGAAACAGAAGGGACATGCCACACTCTTTTTATGAGGCTACAGTTACCCTGATACCAAACCCACACAAAAACTAAACTAAAAAAGAGTATTACAGACCAATATCACTCATGAACATGAATGCAAAAATACTCAATAAAATAGTGTGAAACAGAATCCAAGAACACACCAAAAAAACACCCACCATGATCAAGTTGGCTTCACCCAGAGATGCAATGCTAGTTCAATGTATAAAAATCCATCAATGTAATTCATCATATAAAAAAAAACTGAAAGAAAAAAATATGATCATTTTATTAGATGCTGAAAAAGCATTTGACAAAATCTAGCACACCTTCATGATAAAGGTCTTGGAGATATTAGGGAAACAAGCAACATATCCAAATATAATAAAAGCAATATACAACAAGCCAACAGCCAACATCAAATTAAATGTAGATAAACTCAAAGCAATACCACTAAAATTAGGAATAAGATAAGGCTGTCCACTGTCTCCATATCTCTTCAACATAGTTCTTGAAGTTCTGGCAATAACAATAAGACAACACAAGGAGATCAGGGGGATTCAAATTGGAAGTGAAGAAGTCAATATTTTGTTATTTGCAGATGATTTGATAGTGTATACAAGTGACCCACATAACATCCTGGGAAATAGAGGAGAGTGGGCCAAATCTTGACTTGCCCTGTAGTCAGACTGATGATTATCTTACATATCACCATAGAGCCTTCATCTAACAACTGATGGAAACAGAGGCAGAGACCCACATCAAAGCAATGGACTGAGCTCCCAAAATCCAGTTGAAGAGTATAAAGAAATGAGAATATGAGCAAGGAGGTCAAGACCATGATGGGTTTCCCCACTGAAACGGTTTACCTGAGCTTATGGAAGTTCACCGACTCCACTCATACTGAGAAAGAACAAGCATAGAACCAAACTAGTCCCTCTGAATGTGGTTGACAGTTGCATGTCTGGAGAAGACTGAGGGGCCACTATCAGTGACACCAGGGTGTACCCATACTGCATGAATTGGCGTTTTTTGGATCCTGTTTTCTGAAATGGAACTGGAAAAACCCTGAGTGGGGTGACACAGACCCTGAAAAACAAACATGGTATGTACTTACTCATAAGTAGACATTAAACATAAAGCAAAGGATAACCAACCTATAGTGCAAGACTCCAGAGAAACTAGACAACAAGGAGAACCTTAAGGCAGTCATACATGGATCCCCTTGTGAAGAGGAAACAGACAGGATCTGAGAAAATTTGGAGTGTGTGTGGGGGGAGGGAGGGTGGAAGAGGAGGGTAGAGGCAAATTGGAGGGAGGAGGGAGAACATGAGGGAATGAGATGGTCTAGATTTGGAAAGGAGAGCAAGAAAAGAGAGATCTTGATTGTGGGAGCCATTATGGAGGTAGCATGAAACCCAGCACCAGGAAAGTTCCCAGGAATCCACAAGGATTAAACAAGGATGACTCCAGCTAAGACCCTAAGCCATAGTGCATAGGGTACCTGAACTGGCCTTACCCTGTAATCAGATTGCTGACTATCTTGATTGTCATCATAGAACAGTTTGAAGTAGAGGCAGAGATCCACAGCTAAGCACTGGGCCAGGCATCTGGAACAGTCAAAAAGAAGGAGGAACAATATTAGCAAGGGGTTTAAGACCATGCCGGGGATGCCCATTGGAACAGCTGACCTGAGCTAGTGGAAGCTCGCTGACTCTGAACTGATAGTGGGAAAACCAGCACAGGACCAAAATCCGCCCTCTGAATGTGGATATCAGTTGTGCGGGATTGTTGCAAAGGATGGGGCAGAAAGATTGCAAGAGTCAGAGGAATAGAAAGTTTTCAGTGAGATTGTATTTCTTAGAAATTTCTGAAGCGCCGCACAAAGAATCCCCAACATGACTGCCTGAGCATGTACAGAAGAGTACTGCAACAAGAGATATGCTAACATGGATGGGGGAAAGTTCAGGAGGTCTCAATCCTACACAAAGAACTATGGACATGGAAAGTGTTCCAAGAATGAGAGAAATAGTTTTTCCCAGGGAAGAATACTTCAGTTGGTTTTCCAAGACCAAATGGTCAGTCCTGAAAACATACATACAAGTAATATATAACATTATACATACTGAGCAGGTTATACCTATATATTTAGGAATATATATGAACATATGTGTTTAGGAATGTAAACATATATATTTTCACATATTTGTGTGTTTATTCCTATATATGCATATATATAGCAGCAACTAATGAGAAAAGAGGATATGAATTTAAAAGATAGCAAGTTAAGTTGTATTGTATGTGAGTGTTTGGAGAGAGGAAAGAGAAAGGGGGAAATAATATAGTTATAATCTCAAAGGGTTTTTTTTAAAAGTTAAGTTAAAACACATTTTAGAGGTAGTCATTTGAAAAGGTTCCCTTCTGAGGACCATCATTTAATTTTGTGTACATAGCTTTTTTAATATTTTCAGGATGAAACCAACATTAAGTTATTTAATTTATAGGAAACAGAAACCTATATCAATGCTAGTATCACATATTATCCAAGTAGGCACTCAGAAATATAAATATCTTCTGATCCTCTGTTCCCAATAGATAGCTTGCTTTTGTGTCAAAAAGTGACTTACAAATGCTAGATGGTAAAACCTTCCTCCTTCATTTCTACGAAATTCAAATTTTATTTACTTTCTTGAAATCACTAAACATATAGTCTTCTTTTGTCAATAATCAAGCATGACCCTCATCTTTAGGGTAGTGTGGACACCTTAATTTTCTAAAATCTGAATTTTCAAATCAAACTAAATAGCAAAGAAATAGATGCTTTCCAACTTAATTAGAAAAAAAAAGTTCGTGTCATGGTGTTAGAATTACTTAACTCCTGAAGTATGAACATAAAACCAGTAGGCAAGTACCTGATTAAAATTTGTTTTAAAATAAACTAGTGTGATCCCATGATACACAAAAAAAGTTTTATTTGGGTATTACCAGGAAGAGAGTATAACATCTTAAGTAAGGGAGAATTACATCAAATCAATCATTCTTTTTCCACATTTTCTTCTCTTTGCTTTTCTTATCAGATATGATCATGTAACCAAACCACATTACCCCAGCAGATAAAGAAAAAAATCACTAAACCCAGACCTCATCAGTGAAAGGAAAAAGAAGGGGAGAAAGAGATAGTAAGACTTTCTATTGCTGTGATAAATCAATATGACCAAAATTAACTTGGAGAGAAAAGGGTTTATTTGGTTTACATAAACTGATCACGTTCCCTCATAAAGGAAAATCATGGGTGGAGCTTAAGCCAGTATCTTGGATTCAGAATCTGAAATAAAACCCATGGAAGAATACTGCTTACTTGATTGCTCATTTTGTTTTCTTATGACATCTTGCTCCACTTCTTCAAAATGACACTACATAGAGTTGGTGGAGCCCTTTCACATCAATTATTAATAAATAAAATATTATATAGATTAGACTAAAGGCCAATCATACAAACATTGTCTCAGTTGCAATTCAAACTTCCAAAATATGTTTGTGTTTGCATCAAGTTTATAAAGCCATCCAACAGAGAGAAAGAGAGAGGCAAAGAAAGAGAGACAGAGACAAAACAGATTAGGTATTTTCTATACAAAATTCACACAATTTTCATATTTGTAGCTAGGTTCCCCCGCAAAAAACAAATATTTTCCTTTTGGCTTTAAGATTTTAGATTTTGTGAGGCTGAATCGTAATAAATAGCTCAAATAAGTCTCAAATTCACTCTATAAAACCTGATTTTGAAATCAACACTATGTTTCTCTACTTTTCATGCTAAAATTATAGAAATATACAGTCATACCATCGAAAATGATTACATTATGTTTACATGTATTTATTACAACATACAGACAATATCTTTCAAGTGCTTTGATTACCATTATTCCTTTTCTACATCCTTCTTTCCAACTGCTACAATAATCTCCTGTATTTCCACACGCTCCCTTATACTTTCAAGGAAAAAATAAGGACAGGAGGAGTTAGGTGTGATTGGCAGGAGGGAGAGATCACTGCAATAGACAACTAAAATCAGGGGGAATCTCTGGAAAGAGCTAGAAACCCAGTGTAATTGAAACTCCCAGGAATCTATGAGGGCAATCGTCATAGTAATAGGAAATAAAGAGTCTAAATTAGGCTGAAAACAAGCAAGACTTCGAGTAGAGGAATTGAAACATCAAACCAACCATGAA
>NW_004949134.1:1854650-1857355 GCF_000317375.1 Microtus ochrogaster | reverse complement strand
CCCTTTCCTCCTACTGGGTTGCCTTGTCCAATCTTAATAGAAGAGGATGTGTCTAGTCTCACTTTAACTTGTTATATCTTGACTGATGAGACCTCCCTTTTTTTTAAGAGAAACAGAAAAATACTGAATGTGGGGAGGTTTGGAGAGAGAGAATGAGAGGAAAGGATGGATGGGAAACTGCTATATAGACATAAAAACAAAAATAAATAAATAAACACAAAACAAATAAATAAAGTGAATTAATTTCATTATTCTCTATGGTTGAATAAAACTCCATCCTTTTATATGCACTACACTGTGTTTACTCATGTATTTTTGATACCTATGGTTGATTGCTTAACTGGGTATCCTAAATGTTGCTACAATAAACACAAATTCTCTGTACATTGACTTAAATTCCCTCATTTATATGTGTAAACTTGGAACAATTCAGTCCTGTAGAACTCTAATCTAATTCCCACAGTAGTTGGCACCAATTTGCTTTTGCATCAGCCTACCAGCAGCATGCAAAGTATTCATTTATCCTATATCATCTACATTTATTGTTATTTACTTTCCTAATAACAATCATTCTTGCTGGGCTGAGATATAATCTCAATATCATTTAATCTGTGTTTTTCTGATTGCTAAAGACATTGAACATTCCTTTCATGTGTTTATTGGTCATATAATTTTATATTTTGAGAAATCACTGTATATTTCATTTGCCTATTTACTGTTTGAGCTGTATTGTTCATTGGAATTTATTTAAACAGTTTCAGATAATGTTTATATTCTTTTTTTAAATTTTTAATTAATTTATTTTTATTGAAAATTTCTACCTCCTTCTCTCTTCCCACTTCCCTCCCCTCTCTCCACTCCTCCTCTTCTCCAGTCCAAGGAGCAGTCAGGGTTCCCTACCCTATGGGAAGTCCAAGGTCCTCCCCGCTCCCCCCAGGTCCAGGAAGGAGAGCATCCAAACAGACTAGGCTCCCACAAAGCTCGTCCATGTAGTAGAATCAAAACCCAGCGCAATTGTCCTTGGCTTTTCTGTCAGCCTCCATGGTCAGTCACATTCAGAGAGTCCGGTTTGATCACATGCTCCATCAGTTCCAGTCCAACTGGCCTTGGTGATCTCCCATTAGATCAGTCCCTCTGTCTCAGTGGGTGAACGCACCCCTCACTAAATAAGGTAAACCCAAAGAATAACATATAGTTATCCTCCTGGATATTGGAAGTGGGCAAGATTGCCGGACAGGGGTTGGGAGCAATGTTTATATTTTTTATACTAATTGTTTCTCAGATTAGAGCTAACAAATATTTTTCTCTCATTCTGTAGGCTATCTCACCACTCAAATAATTGTTTTGTTTCCTAAAATATTTTAAATTACTTGTAACAATTCCTTGTAATCACAATTATCAATACCTGGTTTCATTGCCCGAGAAAGAGTTTGCCTTGCCTATGTATTAAAGTATTTACCCCATTTTTCTCTAACAGATTTATATTTATGATTCTTACATTAAGATATTTGATCCATCTTTAACTGATTTTTGTATATGATGGATATATAGTTTTTGTACCACTTCTCAAAGCTTTCTTTTCTTTATTTTTGAAGAAGAATGCTTAAAAGAATTCCCACACTAGCTCAGAATTGAATATAAGAGAGGGCTATTTATTTAGGGGTTGACTCACAGATCACAATCCTCTGTTGGAATGGGCAACAGTAACTGAATCCCACAGCCAGAAAAGAGGTAGGACTGGCACTTTACATCTGTATATATAGTATAAAAGTCACGCTTAACTGGGCAGGTAATTTAAAGGCTACTGGCGGTAGGAATTCCTACAGCACCTCCCCCTTTTGTGTCAATAAGAAAGTTCTAAACCTAATACAAAGATATATACAGTAAGAACAAATATCAGGTATAAAAATTAGAATTATAGCCAGCATAAACAATATCAAATAAGAAACAGGTAATAAATGTTTCAATAATTATCTTATCCTAATGAGTTTAAGTCATGTATAATAAATGACTTGGCCAACTCATGAGAGAAAAGTAACTGAAACTATCTAGTGTTTAGCCCCAATGAAAACCTGAGAAATGAAATAATATTACTTGAGTAAGTAGGAAGTGCAATCAAGCAACTTCCATGATGTGCAAAAAATGACAGAGACAACTGACTACATGGGCAATTACCCAAATTCTCATTTGCATCGTTGGAGCAACCAATTTTGGCTAAGTCCTAGAGTAACTGACAGACCATTTTCAGAGGCAGGAAATTTTTCAAAACCATCTTACCTTGTCTTGGAAAAACTTGACAGTCTTTTTTCTTGTATCCTACTTGTCCTGTCCAAACATCATGCATTTTGCCACTGGTCAATTAATGGGGATTTCCTTGAACAAAGACCAGTTTTGCCAAGAAGAAAACAAGCTCCAAGTGGAGTGTCTTTGGTGTTTAACATTTTCTCAGGAATAGATCAGTTCTGCCAGGAGCTATCATGTATCACTTCAACAGAATCCTAAGTTATTTAAATACCATATTTTACATATCTTTGAAGTGGTTGAAGATAACCTATCTATGCAGAATATAATCTCTATGTATTTAAAGAACCAGATTAGTCTAACTATAAGTATGACAAACATGGATGATTATTGACCTATGAATCTTAATACCTATATAACTTAAAGACTGACTTCATATTAGAATATTAAATAATCTTTAAACA
>NW_004949134.1:1852516-1853494 GCF_000317375.1 Microtus ochrogaster | reverse complement strand
TTCTAATAAATGTGCATCAGCCTTTAATGAGTTTAAAGCAGTTGCCCACTGAAAACTTTATAAGTGTCAATGGAGTGGTGAGCATATTATAATTTTCCAAATTTTGTAAAGAAGAACACATCCATCTGCGATATTTCATTTTTTGAGTACCCTTTATGTTAATCCTTGCAGGTATCAGTGTTTGGTCATAGAAAAAGCAAGTACGATATCTCTTTATAATCTCCTTAGTTTGTTGCCATGTAATAGAAAACTTCCTTTAAACCTTTTCTATTGACATGATGTTTCTTAAGAAATTCTGAGACCTTCAACACACTTCTAATCAATAATTGATCAATTTCTCCATTACCTTGTGCTAGAGGACCTGACAGACCCATATGTGACTGGATGTGTCTTATGTGTATGGGACAAAGCCTACTTCTAATTATATCCTGAACTTGTATATTTAGGGATAATTGCTATTCATTCCTCCCCAAAAATTAGCACAAACTCTTTGTCATGGTTCATTGTCTTCCCATAACTTTTTTATTTCATCAGTAGTAAAAGGCACTATAATCTCTGCTGTAACCTGCTAATTGACAAAGTCTCAATTTAACTTTTATAATTAATTTGGAGACTTTTTATACATAAATTTTTAATTTGTTACTTGGTTTATGTAGTAAAAAAGATCCATTCTAAGATATTATTGTCCCTGTGCATTAAAATTCCTATAGGACAAATTCTGGAAAGCAATATCACTAGAATACAATTAAGATTGAAGATGCTAGATAAAATTAGAACACCAAAATATTGGTAGGTTCAAGTTGATTGATAGACAAATTAATTAAAAGTTCATCATTCCATAAAAAAAAAGATTTGGATTCACCCTATCTACATTTGCCTCCTGTAATTTCTCTTCAACAATTGTCAATTCCTTTTCTGCTTCAACTGTTAATTCTCTGGATTATTCAAGTCTTTTCACCATCTGAGGTTTTGTTTAAA
>NW_004949134.1:1850854-1851747 GCF_000317375.1 Microtus ochrogaster | reverse complement strand
GACCATTGTTCAATCCAAATTGGTTTCTCAGTTAATCATTCTAGAGGTAGGGCTGTTGGTAACTATAAAGTTTTGGTAGTTGCTTTGTGCAGCCCAAATGGCTTGTGACATTTGTGTATAGTATTTTATAATATCCTTCCCAGAATTATGAGTTTCTTGGACTGCAGGAATGTTAATCTGGGTATTCCATTACTGGAGCAGGTTACAACCCCATACATTCACTGGAATATTAGTCACATATGGCTTCAGCTTTTTTTTCTGTCCTTCTAGCCCTATGTATTCAACCCATCCCATGCTTTGCTTCACTTGAGTTAGAATTCCAATTCCTAGTAATTGAACATTTGCCTCTTGAAAAGGCCAATTTGGATTCCAGGATTCTGGAGTAATGATATTCATGTCTGCAACCATATCTATCAAACCCACAATTACAATGCCATTTATATGCATTCGTAGGTTTGGTCTTTGATCATTATAGAAATCTGTCAGAATATACATTTCCTATTGCGTATTGGAATTTTTGATTTATTCTTCAGGTTTATCCCACCGTCAAGAACAGTATTTTCTTTTTTTACAGAAGGCTCAAGGTTTTATTAATTTTCCTGTTGATACATGTCCTTCCCAGTGACTGGGAATGACTGGGCCACTTTTGACATGGAGGTCTACAAGAGGCCCCTCCTAAGGAGTTTCCCAATGCAAGTTGCCTTGTCTGTCTTTTGTTTCTCTGCATTCATTGGTCCAATCTGAGCCTTTGACTAACCTACATATACCTCCTATTCTTGCCATTCCCAAAAGAGATATTATTTGTAGAAATTCCTTGTCTGCAATCCCTTCCTAGATGTCCTATTCTACCATAATTAAAACATTTGGCATTTTGATATCTCCTCAATCCTTTG
>NW_004949134.1:1848883-1849934 GCF_000317375.1 Microtus ochrogaster | reverse complement strand
TCCTGACTGGAGTATCCTGTGAGGCTTGATCATCTCAGGCAGCAATTTTGAATCTCTTCTGGATGTAGAACTTAGACATAAATCAGAGCCATCTGTTCCTACCAGAGATTTCTCAGGTGGTCTTCCTTGATCAAACCTGATTTTTTTTCTTAACTCAGAATGAATCCACAGCCTCTCATTTCCTGTGGAAACAAAAGCAAAATCTCTTCTCCAAAGTAACATACCTTTTGACTGCAATTTTGAAGTCAAGGCATTTTCAAAATACCTATCTTGGATTAATTTAGCAGCATTTATAAGCAAATACCTTTTAGCAGCTGTTGCTCTTTCCTCAGCGTTCAAACAATTCAAAGAGATCATAATAACATACAGTATCAAAATTCTCTGTGTATTTTTTATCTTTATGTGGCTTTATTTTAACTTCTACTTCTTTATTTTTATTTGTACTTTTTGAGACAGATTCTCTGTATATCTTTGGCTGTCCTGGGACTCCCTCTGTAGACCAGGCTGTCTTTGAACTCACAGAGATCTGTCTGCCTCTGCCTTCCAAGTGCTGGGATTGAAGGTGTGTGCTACCATATCCTGAACTCACAGAGATCTGTCCACCTCTGTGTCTCAGGCATTGGGATTAAAGGTGTGTGCTACAACACCCAACTATTATCTTTTTAAAAGACTTTTTAACCGTTTTCTTTTCTCTACCAAGCCTGCATATATTTTTATCACACTGTAAAACATTTAAAGTTTTTTTTCACCTTTGAATCTCTCTTTACTGTATATCTCTCTTTTTCTGAACATGAGTCTCTAATTTGCTAGGCAATATGGAGAGGATTAAAGCCATGGCTTTGATGGCTAGATCCAGCCCATTTAGCTTTCTGAGATTCCTGCCTCATGGCCAAGGTACCAGGTATAGCCATGTTTATTGCCACAACTGTATGGCATTTCAAGATCCTTCCAGCAAGCAAGCAGCAATAGTGTGCTCACAAACCACACTCAAATGCTCTGTAGCTGGACCTCCTGCCTGAAAGAGTCAGAGTTTGAGCTTGCAGGATGGCCC
>NW_004949134.1:1844144-1845325 GCF_000317375.1 Microtus ochrogaster | reverse complement strand
TTAATATTCAGGAGGATGCCTATATGTTTGTCTTTGGATTCACCTCCTTATTTAGTTTCTCTAGGATCGCGAATTATAGGCTTAATGTACTTTATTTATGGCTAGAAACCAAATATGAGTGAGTACATCCCATGTTCCTCTTTTTGGGTCTGGCTTACCTCACTTATTAACTCTTATAACTTACATTAGCCCATTTTTCTTATCTGTGTTAGCCACATTGCTCAGTACCTTTTTCAGCTATGTAAACACATCTTTCTTCTTCTGTGTCTAGAAAGGACTGCAGAGGGAGCTTACCTCTTCCCAGAATTCTCCTGTTCTCATTGACCGACCTCTAATTTCTGTCTGGTTGTCCTGCCTATACTTCCTGCCTGGCTACTGGCCAATCAATGTTTATTTAAAACCTAATTGACAGAATATAGACAATTGTCCTCCACCAAGTGCCCTCACCAAGAATTTGATCTTGGGAAGTCTCAAGTTCTTTTGCTTTTCCCTATTGTTCTAAAATGTTATCATCTTCTCTGAAATAGCATTTAAATATCAGTTGAGGCCCATTATCCAGGACTTCTGAAACTACCTGAATCTGGTCCTGTGTTATGGCTTTTGTGCTATAAGCCCATGTCTTTAGCATCTCCCTAACAAATGTGGAATTCAAGCTGTAAGTTACAATTGCTTGCATAATTTCTTTTAGTTCATTCATTTCTATAGGTATCCATCTTTCTGCTTTGGATCCTTTTGGGTCATTAGAACTTGATGGTTTGTTAGAATAGATTACAGGGTAGGAAGCTAAAACCCTTGGTAAGTTATCTCTGCCAGCCATTGGCAATGTTGAATTCTGTCCTTGTGCATTCTTTTCCTGTACAACAGCTCCAATAATTTCCTCACTTATTTCAAATCTTTTTACTATTGTCTTTTGTAAAACCTGAATCAACTGGCTTATATATATATTTCTACTGATTTTACTGAGGTACCTACCCTCTGGTCCTCATTCTGTACATGTGAATCCAAGTTCTGAAGTCTTTCTTTAAAGATAACATTTCATCCTTGGACATTATTTGGATAGCATGTAGATTGCCATCCTGGAAAGATACTCTATCTGCTAACCTATCATAACTTTTCAGCAAATTTTGGTTGTCAAAATTTGGTATGAATTCTTTCAGATAATTTATCAGCATCCTTTGACA
>NW_004949134.1:1779009-1843829 GCF_000317375.1 Microtus ochrogaster | reverse complement strand
GGGAGTACAAACTGAAACTTGCACAAGCCATGCTGTGGCAGGGAACATGGCAGGGAACACAGCAGTGAAGGCAGGAGGTGTACATGTGCTTGGGAAATTTCCAAGTCACCACATACAGTTCTGCTGTGGCTGGGAATTACAAAAGAAAAAAAAAACACCTCTTGGTATTTAAAAGCAACTCAAGCCTGTAGAGGTAAGAGACGTTCTTGGCTTTGGATTGTTTAGGCCTTTAAATTGGTCTACCTGGTTGGTGTGGAGTCCACATCCACCTGGGTGCCAGAAGAAGAAGGATGCTTAAAAGAAATCCCACACTAGATCAGAATTGAGTATAATAGAGGGTTACTTATTTAGGGCTAGACTCAGAAATCAGAATTCTCTGCTGGAATTCAGAACAGGAAACCAAATCCTGCAGCCAGAAAAGAGACCCAACTCACGCTTTACATCAGCATATATAGTATAAGAGGCTGCGCCCAATTGGGCAGGTAATTTAAAGGCTACCACTGGTAGGAATTCCTATAGCATATTTTTATTTCTATATCTTTTCTCAGAAATAGTTGATTTCAGCTGTGTGATTTTAATTCTAGGAACCGTCATTGCAGTGATTTATATGTCTTTTTTTTTCTGCCAATATAATACTGGTTTTGATATTATTGGTCAAAATCAAGTATCATGGTACTTGTATTCATGTTTTCAGGATTGCTTTGGTTATTTGAATTGCTTACCTCAAAGTTTTATTATTTTTTCTGTTTCTGGAAAATGTGTCACTGATGTTGTGATAGGGATTCCATTGAACCTATAGCTCACTTTTGACAAAGGGGTTGCTTTAATAACTGTACTTATAAAATTATAATATGAGTATGGAAATTCTTTCTATATTCTCACGGCTTCAAATTACTTTGCTGTTTTAAAGATTTCCCTGTAGAAGCTTTACACTTCATTTTTTGGGATTACTTTTAAATAATCCTCAATTTATTCTTGACCAATTGCATTCAAACATAATCTAATTGATGCTTTCACCAAACTTCTATAAAATGCCAATTCAATTCCAATAAAAACAAATCACAATTTTAAAACTATTAAAATTTCAGTTATGATTGTCATTTTATATTTTCATCATTTCTACTAAGTTCTGAATTTTACCCTATTATATTTAGGAAAGGCAAGTGAAAATACTGATTATATAAGGCTGAGTTTTAGACAGTGCTCCAAAAAGAGACACAAATATGACAATCATCTTCATCTATATGACATGTAAATCAGGAACTAGATGAAATCATATAAAATATAAATTCAGATGTAAGTTTGAATAGGTTCAAATATTACAACTTCTGTGATGTAATGTGGCTATCTCATAACCCTGACATATCAAGGCAATGTTTTCACAGACTGACTTGAGTTCACGCATTTGGTTCTTTCCACAACTCATATGTTTACCAGTTCTATCATTAGTGTTTCAAAGAAGAATGCTTTTTCTTACTATCAATCATGCTCATGTAGTTATTAAAGAGGCACTTAGTCCTCAATTCACAGTTTTCAGTAAAGTTCATAGTATATTTGAGTGATAGCAAGTGGTACCAAGACATAACGGAAGAAGAGATCTATATTAAAAGGTATTGGTGACTTTAAAGCAGCAAATCTAGAAGATAAGAGGGGAAAGAAAATAACATGAGGGATCAAGAGTTCTCAACTCTTCACCACACATCAGTGTCCCCGTTTTGGGCAATACTAGAGCACAGTCTTGACAGAGTGGTTAGTGGTGTTGAAAAAACCTTATCAGAGCAATTATTTTTCTTTATATATAATGCAATGTTCAAAGCAAGAAAGAATTTCAAAATTCTGCTTTATTCCAGAAGAAATTCAAAATAGATTTAAAGAATAACATCTTCTGAGGTGGTATTTAAATCTGTTGTTGCTGCCTACATTTTATTTTACAGAAGCAGAATGGCATTTCAAAAATGCAACTGGATCTAGAAAGCAGAAGATCAAGAAACAGGTTAGCAACAGCTAAAGTTCATTAATTTTTTCCTAAAAATAACTACTTTTATTTTTTTGAAATATACAAAAGATGATTTGAGTTTTTTTAAAAAAATAATGAAATATATGTCAAGCCCACATTGTAAACCAGATGCAAACTCAGTGAAGTGATCTTTCATACATTACATAGTCACAATTACCATGTAAATAGATTTTAAATAAAGTGATGTATTATTTAAAACCTCTGTGTTATACTAAGCAAGCATGAGGAAATGTTTGATATTTGTTTTATTTTAAATAAATAACCCCTTTCCACACAGAATGACAATGATTGTGCTATATAATTTTAATTATATTTCTCATAATAAAGCATAGTAGCCCATATGATTATGTATTTCCCAACATTTGTAAGACATAATATTCCCTATTATAATTATAAGTATAATAAGTTTTTAATTTGAAAGAATTCTCCCTGCCAAAAATTGTAAATGAGAACCCACAGAGAATACATTTAATTCACTCTGTGATAAATGACCTACAATAATAAAAATTTTGATGAATGAGAATCAGATTTGCCTCCAAATGAGAGAAGTTTCTGAAACTATCATTGCCACAGCAGATTCAAAAGGAAAAGAGAAAGATTTAAAGAGGATTTTAAATTCCCCCACAAGAGATACTGGAGTTAAGGCCTCTGAAGAATGGCTTAGCTATTAAAAGTGGTTGCTACCAATCCTGATACCTTGATAACTAAGTTTGATATCTAGGCCCAGTACCTACAAGGTAAAAGTAGAGAACTAGATTTCCTCAAGTGGTCCTCTAACTTTCAAGTATCATGTCACATGAGCCCCCTCAATTAAATACATAAAATAAGTGTTTTAAAAGACATTCAGCTTGATAAACTAAAACAGAGTCAGAAGACTACAAAACCATGTGCCAAATGGGTATCTGGAGACCAGATAAGAGCTGAGTAATTGATAACCTATTATTCTGACCATCATTCAGGAAATCTTCGTTTCTACTTGAGTACACACAACTCTTGATCAATACTTCCATAAGTGGAAGGTAGTCCAGACTGGAAATAAGTAAGTTTCTGAGAGCCCTCTGAGTTAATGATATTATAGAAGAAAGGATTCCCACATGTGCCCTGAAAATAACCAACTTGAGCTTTACCTCTTTCATGCAATTCTCCTAATAGAGTATCAAACACAAGAAAAACATTAAACATATTCTAGAGCATATATTTCCCAAATTCAATTATTTATGGCTATCAAAGTGAAAGGAAGTAAGTCTATTATTTAAAAGCCAAAACACAATTCTCTTTAAGAGGTATTCAGCTATTTTATAATGTTGTCACTGTTGCATCCACCTTATCAATTTCTTCTGCTATTCGTCATATAAATTTTTAGTTGTATTCCTTTGTTCTCAGTGGTACTCTTTTACTCACCTTATATAAGATCACTTTAATATAAACCTTTCAGCAAACATCATTTATTGAGCAAAATTTCTTAGTTCCTATTGGATAGATCTTGTCATGAAAAGTATACAGTATGTCTCTGTTCTCATTGATTCTAATAATTTAATTTTCTTTCCACAATTTATCATTCTTCATTTACTTTCCATAGATCTCTCTCTCTCTTTATATATATGTGTGTGTGTGTGTGTGTGTGTGTGTGTGTGTGTGTGTGTGTGTGTGTGTGTGTACTTTGAGACAGGCTTTGGAGCCTGTCCTGGAGCTCACTCTGTAGACCAGGCTGGGCTCAAATTTATAGACTCACAGAGATCCACTGTTCCTTGCCACCACACACGTACTGGGATTAAAGGCATGTGCAAACACTGTCTGACTTACTTTCCTCATTAAAAATTATCCTTCATGTACCAATTCACTTAAAATATGCATTGTCAATAAATTCAACATTTAAATAGAGAGCCATGGGTTACTTGTGAGGTATCCCTATCACTGCTGCATCCTTAGGGTTATTGTGCTTTCCTGGTTTTCATGGTTTGTGGCTGTCATTGTTGGGTATGACAGTTGCTGCTTGCATTCTTCCTCTAGGTGTTGTCATGGTAATTTCTGATACTATGAAAAAGAGACCTCAGAGTTCAGGGACCTCTAGGACTTGTTTCTTAAAGTGCATCTTGTCCCAGCAATAAGGACATGCCATCTACACTTGAGAGGCAACCAAGAATAATAGCAAAAATCTATCAGGCAACTTTCCATAGCTAGTGAAGTCATGGATCTTGGAAGAAAATCTAAAACTTTCACTTTACTAAACTGGTGTAATCCCTAATTATGTTCTAAATATTTGTTCTTATACCACAGTTAAATATAGGTCTCACCCTTTATCAATAAAACTTTCCTTTGCAGTAGACAAAGATCATTAAATAAAAGCACAATCAATCAAGGTGCAGAAGTGTGTAGACCAGTCCCAGCTGATCTTTCTACAGCATAATTCCCACACCTAAGGCACATTCCATAAGGAACTATTTCATAAGAGGGAAAGGAAAAAATTATAACAGCCAGAGAAATTTAGGAGTTTGCTGAGACATTTTGTCTCCTAAAATTGTCAGAAACTGCAAAATCATAAAGTCTCACCAACATAACTGCCTAAACAGGTACTCAACAAGAATGACACCAAGACCCATGGTAACATGGACCAGGGAGAGCTCATGAGGTATCAACACTTCGCAATTAACTGCAAGTAATTAAGTATATAGACTGAGCAGGTTGTATTTATGTATGTATATAATGAGTCTTTTCTTGGAAAACTAGCTCTTGAATAATGACACGGAGATGTTTAATTAATTATAAAAGCTTAGCCTCAGCTTAGGCTTGCTCTCACCTAGCTCTTGAAACTTAAATTAACTTGTTTATATTAATCTTCATTCTGCCACACACATGGATCATTACCTGTATTCAGTACTGTACATCTTCTTTCGGGACTGGCTGGCAAATCTCCCGCACCTCAGATTCTTTCCCAGAGTTCCTAGCTCTGCCAAGAAGTCCACCATAGCCTCTTCTGCCTAGCTATTGGCCCTTCAGCTCTTTATTAAACTAATCTGAAGGTGCCTTAGGAAGTTAAAGAAGAACAGAGGCACATCTTCACACATTATACAAAAAGATTATCACAAGATATTTAGGGATATATATGGATATACATATACACATATATGTATGTAACAACAATTAATAAAAAAGAGGCTTTTAATTTAACAAGTGGTCCAACTTGGGTATATGGGAGTGCTTGAACAAATATAAGGGAAAGGGGAGATGATGTAAATATATTATAATCTCAAAAATATTTTAATAATAATGTTTTTATCAAAACTTTTTTAAAATACCTACTTCAGGGCTTTTTGTTGAGGAAAACTTTGTTCCATTTAAAGAGTATAGTAAGTGGGCATAAACTAAATTGTTTTGACTTTTGAGGCAGAGACTTTCTATGGAGCCAAAGCCAGCCTGACTCCAATCATCCAGCCTGGGCCTTTTTCAACAAAATTATAAGTGTATATAAATAATGATGCTTAGTTGAACAAACATTGTTGACACACATGGGGATTTGTTTTCTCTGATATTCAAATTTTCATAGATGATAGCTATTCTTTCACAAAGATTTGAATGCACTGGAGTATAATTATGGCATTAAAATTTGTGGTTAATTGAAATATTATGTCAAAGCAATTTCTTATTACAAATCAATTTTATCATATTGATATTCCTTAGAAATATCAACTGTCAAATATTTGGGAAACATAGTTTGCTATCTTTTTTGAAAATGCAAATTTTGTGTAAGTATAATGAAAACTTCAAACCAGTTTCAAATACTGGTCCTCAAATAATTGCAATATCAATATATAAAATTCTTTTAGAAAATTCACCACACATTATAAATAAAATATTTCCAATGTATTACCAAAGGACATGATGATATAATAAGTATTAAAGCACTAATTTTAAGCCGGGCGGTGGTGGCGCACGCCTTTAATCCCAGCATTCGGGAGGCAGAGGCAGGCGGATCTCTGTGAGTTCGAGACCAGCCTGGTCTACAAGAGCTAGTTCCAGGACACGCTCCAAAACCACAGAGAAACCCTGTTTCAAAAAAAAAACCAAAAAAAAAGCACTAATTTTACTCTAGGACAGTGGGCATTTTCTCAATTGAGGCACAGCTGAAATATAATAAGCTCAAAAGTAAAATAAGTTAGGTCCCTCTAGCAAAAGATAACTGGTTCATTGTGCTTAAATTTTGATGCCTCTACCAGTATAGTCCTTGTATATATTGTGGTATCATTCCTGTTCATTCTTGTAATAATGTATTTCTACTTATTTCTTTTTTAAGTGATATCTCACACAATAAACTGTATTTTCCATAAAGGCTATCAGTTGATAAAGAAAATGGTCAAATACCCTTTTCACTTTTTTGTTTCCATGAGTGGACAGCATACAATTAATAAACACATCTTGCCTTTACTTGATGCGCTTACTTAAGGGACATATAAAAGAAGAAACTAATGAATACAGTAAAGAATACTAAAAACAGCACTAGTCAACTTTGAAATGATTCAAAAATCTAATTAGAATACATTTTTTTATTTTATTCTTACTTAATTATTTATGGTTTGGGATTTCTTTCCATTTGAAAACCAGAACCCTGCATAAGTAATTCAGTTACACACTAAAATATGCTTCTTGCCTTTTGCAGCATGCATAAGCAGTATTATCTCTTGAGTTTTTTAATGGACCACATAATGCTAAAATCTCTTTAGTGCTCTGATGAAAAGACTTGTAAGAATTACACTTACTATATTAGTAAAATTTTGACCTGTCGTGCTTCTAATTCTGTGTGCCATAATGCCTATTAAAAACCTTGATTTGTATGGTCGTAAGTAAATGTATGATAATCATCTATACAGGGCTCCTAAAAGTTTAGTTATCACTGAAAAAGGAATTACTATACCACTATAAAAATGTAATATAAATAGGCTTTTTCAGTTATTTTTCAGTAAGCCTGATAGATTTTAGATAACATACCTCTTTGCTTGACTTAAACCTAAAAATTCATAGAAGAGATATGCTGTATAATTCATTTATTTCCAAGTCTCCATGTGTATACATTTATTTAGATGCAAATACACTCATAGCAACTGATTATCTTCCTAATTAAAGTGTGTGGTGAAGCACACGAGCCATAACAAATGAAGATAACCCCTAATTCAATCTTTTCTCAGATCTAACTAGAAAATATATTTTCCACATTCCACAGACCAATGTTGTCATAAAAATCCAGTAACACAAGAAAATATATTTGGACATATGATTTATTCAATTATTTTTGCTTCTTAATTCCTCATAAGGAATTCTCTTCTTCCACAAATATTTAAAATCTAGCTTCCATAGAAAAAGGGCAATCAAAGGTAAATTTTAAAATTGCAAATAAATTATTTTTTCCATTTTTTAATGTGAAGAAAAATTAAAAATGTGGGAAGCACCGTTCCATGATCTGTGATGTGAAGAGTATAAAAAGGAATTACAAAATTTTTATCACTACTGCTCCTACTACCATACTTTCCCTGCCTTGAACGATTATATACCCTTGAAATGTAAGCCAAAATAAATACTTCTCTTCATTAACTTTGTTCATTATCAGGAAATTTGTAGCAGCATTAAAAAACTAATAAAGAGAGTTAGTGCCCAAAGAACAGTTGTTATATTTTGGAACTTGTTTTTAGGAAGAATGTGAAATACTTTTGAGCACTGGGGCTATAAACACTTCTAAGCACTTTAAGAAGAGTTTAATGGATTATTCTGGTGGGGAGACATGACTAATGAGAAAAAATGAACATTTAAGTCCAAGCTCATGAAGTTTCAGGCAAGATCAAATAACACTTGCACGAATGGGCTAAGTAACCACTTATACGACATTGTAGCAATGGATCTCACTGCTTTCCATTCATCTCCTAATAATTTGAAAAGGCTGAATTTAAAGGTAACAGATGAATCTGTTGGCATAAGAAATATCAAGACCTGCTAGTATTCAGGTTGTTGCAGTTACTAGTATGTATTCTCATCCTTATGTACAGTTGTAAGACAGAGCAGGAAGTAAAAAGAAGGATAAGGAGCATACACTTGGCAAATAAACTCAAGCCCAGACAGGGAAGAAGAAAAGCTTTGAGTGGCATTTAAATAGATTTTCATGTATATAATGATTGGAAATAGTTTTCTAGAGAACATGGAGCTGAATTAAGTAGAAGGAGAATATCCTTATACTGTAAGAGTGATGTGGGAAGGTCATATGTCAATCTGTTGATTTCATTGGTTAATAAAGAAACTGCTTTGGCCCATTTGATAGGCCAGCCCTTAGGTGGGTTGAGTAGACAGAACAGAATGCTGGGAACAAGGGAAGTGAGTCAGACACCATGCCTCTCCTCTCCAGGATAGACGTGATGAAGCTCCAGCCCAAGATGGATGTACACTAGAATCTTCCTGATAAGACACCACCTCGTGGTGCTACACAGATTATTAGATATGAGAGTTAGCCAGTAAGAGACTAGAGCCAATTGGCCAAACACTGTTTAAATGAATACAATTTGTGTGTTGTTATTTCAGGTGTAAAGCTAACCATGAGGGAGCTGGGCAGGACGAAAAACAGGCCTGCCCACAGCTCCTTCTACATAACAGGGAACAGGAATTCTGGAAACTGGTAATTACTGACCAAACTTAATCATTTAGAGGAAATTACTAACGAGGTTGTGGTGCAGGACAATTGTCTATATTGTATTCCATTTAGTGTCTTGAATGGGTTGCTACAGCAATTGCCAAATATTCATTGTTATATATAATCTAGTCCTTTTTCCAGGAGATGTTGTTGCAGGATACTCAATCAAACTGTGAAACCCCGAGTTTGCATTTGCTTTAATTAAATAAAACCAACCTTGGTTCAGGCACTGGAGACAACAATTAGTTGACTGGAATTAGCTATAGAGAGTCTTGAGGAGCCAGGAATAGCGCAGAGAGATACACTTGAAGGAGGAGCGTGGGCCTAGGAGTTCTGCAATTTCTTTTATTTCATATTTTTGGTTTAGTTTTGTCTGGTCTCTGATCAGAAAGGAAGGTAATCTGGTTGCTTCTCAGCCTCTGATCTATCAGGTTTTCACCCCATATCTGAATTCTGAGTCTTTGTTAGTATAGAGAAGATAGAGACTTAGTTTAAGCCTACATATCATGGCCATAGCAGAGCCAGGGCATGCAAGTGCATTCTCTCTAGGCCACAGACTGAGTGGCTAGTGGGGTGCAGACTGCAGGGCTGTGGGGCTACAGACAATAAATAAATTATTTGTAGATTCTGGTGCAGCCACTGAGCCAATAACAAAGCAGCAGGATATTCAGTCTCTTGTCCATTCATTCATGGTATTATAAACAAACTCATAGTTGAGTAAAAGATATGCTGTGATAATTTCATGATATGATTTCTTTTTTCATTCAGAAATTCAATAGTTATAAACCTCTATTGTGTGAAAAGCAGCATCTAAACAATGACTAAAGCTTCTTCATATGTAATGAATTGTCATCATTATGAAAAATTACTTCATAATAAGCTTATTGAAACAAATATAGTCATGAGAATGATAATTTGTCCACTTAATTCAAAGATAATTTTATGAAGAAAAGAACAAGGCCTTAAGCTTGCTATGAGTTTACTTCAACATTTATATATATGTTATTACTTATTCTGCCATGTTATAATATGTTGATATATTCAGTTATTTTCCAGTAAAACATATTAAGTTTCTTAAATGTAATAAACAAATCTCAGCAAAGAAACTGTATTTCAAAGGGTAAAGTAAATTCTTATGAGCAGTGTATTTCTGAGGCCATTGGAAAAGGGATACCTGGTGTGCCCTTGCAACAGATACCAGTGTTGTAATTTACCTTCCAGGTGAATTTAGTTCCATGTTTTTCTTTCTCTTTCATCCACCTTCTGTATAATTGTTAAGCTGAATGCCATTGACCAGGTGTACAAAACTTTAAGCATGACATATAAAGAAAATGGTTATAACAACATATTTATTGAAGTATGCAAGTAAATGTCAATGAAATCACACACAAGATGACTTTACCTTTCTCCTCTTCCAGAACCAGCCCATATACTTACAATCAGGGAAGGAAACAAAGTATATTAAGAACAACTATCAACCTCTACATTGGGGTGATCAAAACATTAAACTTGCCAAGACGTGCCACTGTCTTGATTCCCTAATTAGCACACAATACTACATATGTAGCATTGCTACAAAAAATGGTAACTTAATTACAAGAACAGGCACTCTACAAACATAAAATTGAAAGAATTTCTACATATGTCAACATTAAGAAAGATGAAACTCTCAGAAACTGTTCAAATCATAACATGAGCCATGAGTTAACAATCACCGGAAGGAAGGGGGAAAAGAGAAAAAAGAAAGACTGAAGGTCTTGGAGTTGGTTCACTAGGTAAAGTGCTTGTTATTCACATATAAGGACCTAAGCTGAGATCCTCAGAACTTATTTTAAAGTCAAGAAGTAGTGACATATGTGTGTATCCTAGAACTACTGGTAGGAACAGGTCGGTAGGAAAAGTCAGATCAGTGAATGTGACTGGTGATATATTTTAGTATTTTTCTGAGGTGCAGGTTCAGTGATAAACTCTGTCTCCAAAACCAAAGTGGAAAATTAAGACTATAACCACTGCTGACCTCTGACCCCATACACATAAAGTTAAAACATTCAACAATGTAACAATGATATAAAATACATCTTACTTAACCTAGCATTTACAAGCTACATTCTCTCCTCTTTTTTTAATTGAAAATAGGTTCTTCCCTCATATAATACATCCCAAGACAGTTTTTTCTACTTCTACTCTTCCAAATCCCCTGTCATTTATGTCTCCCCCAGCTCTACTCCCCCTCAGTTGCCTCTTCAGAAAAGAGTAAGTATCCAAGAGGCAACAATCAAAACAACAAAATAAGATATAATGAGATAAGGCAAATCCTCTCATATTCAGGCTGGAAAAGGAAACCCAATTGGAGGTAGAGTCCTAAGATCAAGCAAGAGAGTCAGAGACCATCTGATTCCACTGTTAGGGGTCTGACAAAAACACTAAGTTATCAGACATAACACATATTCAGAGGACCTGCTGAAGACCTATGTAAGCCCCATGATTGCCACTAAAGTCTCTGTGAGTCCATATAAAGCATGCTTATTTGTTTTTTTGTTTTTTTATTTTTATTTTGTTTCTTTTTTTTAATTTTTGTGTTTATTTATTTATTAAAGATTTCTGTCTCTTCCCCGCCACCACCTCCCATTTCCCTCCCCCTCCCCCAATTCCGTCCCTCCTCCGGCCCGAGGGGCATTCGGGTTTCCTTGCCTGTGGGAAGTCCAAGGAACCCCCACCTCCGTCAAGGTTTAGTAAGGTGAGCATCCAAACTGCCTAGGCTCCCACAAAGCCAGTACATGCAGTAGGATCAAAAACCTATTGCCATTGTTCTTGAGTTCTCAGTAGTCCTCATTGTCCGCTATGTTCAGCAAGTCCGGTTTTATCCCATGCTTTTTCAGACCCAGGCCAGCTGGCCTTGGTGAGTTCCCGATAGAACATCCCCATTGTCTCAATGTGTGGGTGTACGCCTCGTGGTTCTGAGTTCCTTGCTTGTGCTCCCTCTCCTTCTGCTCCTGATTTGGACCTTGAGATTTCTGTCCGGTGTTCCAATGTGGGTCTCTGTCTCTGGACTTCCTGAATTTTGCATACAAATGGATGGAAATAGAAAACACTATCCTGAGTGAGGTAAGCCAGACCCAAAAAGAGGAACATGGGATGTACTCACTCATATTTGATTTCTAGTCATAAATAAAAGACATTGAGCTTATAATTCGTGATCCTAGAGAAGCTAAATAAGAAGGTGAATCCAAAGACAAACATACAGACATCCTCCTGAATATTAACCTTCATCAGGTGATGAAAGCCTGCTTATTTGATCCAGTGGGCCATGTTCTCCAGTTGTTCTTCATTCCCTCTGACTCATAAAATCTTTTCTCCCTCTTTTCTCTGGGATTCCTCAAGCTCCTAGCAGAGAGATCCAGTGAAGAGCTACAATTTAAACTCTCTCTCCCTCTGCATGGTGTCTGGCTATGGGGCTCTGCACCCACTCCCATCTGCTGTGGGATAAGCTTTTCCAATCAGTGCTAGACAAGGCACAGATTTATCAGTATAGCAGAATATCACTTCATTGATATTTTTTTCTAGTCATTTTTCATTCTACCCTGGGTCTCTGAGATATTTAATCTCCAGTTCCTGGTCAAGAAGGCAGTGTAGGGCAGGGGCTTCCTTTCTTGTAATGGGCCTTGAATTAAACCAGACATTGGTTGGCCACTCATACAAGTTCTGGATCACCATTGCCTCAGCACAATTTTTTTGAACAGAACAGATTGTATGTCAAGGGTTTGGGGGCTTTGTTGGTAGATTGTATGTCAAGGGTTTGGGGGCTTTGTTGGTGTTCAGGTTTTTCTTTCCTACTGAGTACCTTTCTATACCAAAGAGACTAGAAAGTAGGGATGGAGGTTCCATTCAGACACCAGGTTGACCTCTCTATGTTCAATGAGGTGTGTGATATTAACTTTGACATTGGGACACACTGTTCATTTTTGAAGAGCAACCCTCTATCTTCGAATCTGCCTGGGTTAGTTATTTTCTTTGTTGCAAGATTTGAAATATAAATTTTCTGTAGAGTTTGAAGTAGTAAATATTTTAGAGTTTGCTGCTCATACAAATTTTTCTTGCACCAGCTCAACTACAGCAACTTTTTTAGTGTAAAAGCTGTTAAGTACATGAACAAAAGTGTTAGAACCAAATTTTATTTTGAAAACAGACATCCTACCACAATTTGCACAATGAGGCATCAAAATATTATACTCATACTCAAGTTTTAGTGATGATCTATAGTAGACTGAGCTTTACCTCAAAGTCTTCCCCCATGACTGTCAATGTTCCCAAACTCATCCAGTTAATCTTGTTTGTTTGTCACTTTGTGACTCCCCATTCATGAAGATGTCATCTCTCCTACATAAATATAAACTATAGGATATTTTGGACTAATAATAAAACCAAATGTTGTTAAACAATGAATCTCTTTACTTTTATCTAAACCAAGCAAAACTAGTACTTTTATACAGTACATACTGATTAAGTTCTTTCTTTTATAATGACAGTAAAATTGGTTGTTTTTAAATGTAGAAAATATATTTAAGTGTACTTTGTTCATTGACAAGAACCAGTGTATTTTATTAAATAATTAAAATGTCATAATCATGTAATGCTTGACAGATTTCCAAGTTTTCTCACATACAAGTAAGTGTGCTAGGCACTGAAGGCAACATTGTTCAAAAAATATTTTGAAGTTGAAGCTCTAAGATATTCAGAAATCTGCCCAAATTTCTAAATTCTTAACTTGTTCTGTTGTTAGCTCTTTCTGCTGTAATATTGAATTCTATCGAACTCATTCTAGGGATTAAACATGACTAAATAGAATTTCAAAAGTTTATAATCTTTTAGTACTTGATAAAATCAGAACTCAGACAAGAAAATGTTAAAGACCAAGTGGTTGAAATTGTATAAGACTGAAAATATACTTCTTCCCACTCATTGGAAAAAAACAAAACCAACAAAAAAGGCATAAAATTTACACTCATGCAATCATGGTGTTCGCTCTTGTGTTTTAATCATGATAAATTTAATAATATAAGATAAATATTTTATTGTATAAAGGAAGCATATTTATCCTTTCTCTTGAAAACAATACATTAATACACAAAACTGAATAAAAACTAGAGAGGAAACAATGATGCACTGTTTTTGCAATAATAGTAGAGATGTTGCTAAGAATGTAAAGATAGCATGGAAATATTTTGTTTGTGTTTTAACAAATAATGCTTGCCTGAAGAACACAGTGCAGAGCTAGCCACACTAATTGGTCATAGAGGCCAGGCAGAGGTGGCACACACCTTTAATCCAGCACTGTCAAGACAGAGACAGACTGATCTCTGTGAGTTTGAACTACCCTGAGGTAAACAAGATTGAATCAGTCTAAAAGAGAAATAGAGCCAAGCGGTAGTGGCTCATACCTTTAATCCCAGCAGTAGGGAAGTGGAGGAAGTGATATAGCTGGGCAGAGAGAGATAAACCCAGAAGAGACAGGAGCTCAGGATTCAGTCAGGTTTCATACAGAAACCATTCAGTCTGAGAATTTTGTTGAGGTAAGAACTAGTAGCTGTCTGCTCGGCTTGTCTGATCTTTCAGCATTAATCACTATATCTGACTCCTGGTTTTTATTATTATTAAGATCAATCAGAATTCATGCTATACTAACACAAGAACATAATTCCTTTATACTGAATGAAAGGATTATGGGAAGTAAAATGGTTTTTGATTGGGTTCAATAATGTACTTTTGTTTTCTGAATGTTATAATGTTATAATGATTTAACTCTTTTTAAAAAGATTACCACAAAACAAATATATATATACATACATATATATATATATATGTATATATATATATATATATCATAAAAAAAATCTAATATAATAGAAGTAAAATGGTTTTTGATTGGGTTCAATAATGTACTTTTGTTTTCTGAATGTTATAATGTTATAATGATTTAACTCTTTTTAAAAAGATTACCACAAAACAAATATATATATATATACATATATATATATATATGTATATATATATATATATATATTCCCCATAATCTAATATAATTCATTCCAATAAAGTGCACACTTTCATTAGGGAAAAATCTCACATTTTGCATGGATCTATCTTTATTAAAATATTATCCCTAAAATTATTTATTTTACAGTTCTATATTTTAAATAATCATCATTATTTTAACCCCAAAGTAGTGTTATTGTGTTTTTTTTGGCTCTTTTCAGTTTATTGCATGAAGGAGTTACACTAGTCCAAGTTAAAAGCGGACCCCAAGTAGTGTTATTGTTATAAGAGCATCTTTTTTTTACTACTCATATTATTTCATTAGCCAACTGTTTATTTTGTGAACTAATCAAAAGTAGAAACTATTGATTAGAAGATATTTCAATAAACTGAAGTATTAATTCCTTCTAATAATAAACCAGATTGTTGTAATAAGAGCAGTGGAGCTGCGTCCCAGGCACCCGGCCGCCCACATGGCTAGCTCTAGCTTATGCCCCGAAATAATTACACGGAAACTGTATTCTCTTAAACACTGCTTGGTCCATTTCTATCTAGCCTCTTCTCGGCTAACTCTTGTACCTGGACTAGCCCATTTCTTATCATCTTCATAGCACTGCTAGGTGCGCTTACCAGGAAGATTCTAGCCTACGTCCATCCTGGGTCAGAGCTTCATCGCTTGTGCCTCAGAGAGCAGAGCTATCGTGTGTCTTCCTGGGACCGGTCACTAACAATGCCACACCAATTTGGAATTATAATTAATAGGGTGATATTTATTTAAAGGGGAAAAAACTTACAGATCTTCATCCCAGACAACAGCCCTCTGTGCAATCAGGAAGGGAGTCCAGCAGATGTGAAGAGAGAGAGGAGAGGGAAGTGGCCGCTTTTTTAAATGGAGAGAGACCACGCCCCAATGGGCTGGTATCTCAGCGGTTATAGGCTGGAGGAGCAGGAGGACCTCCAGCAACACCAGATAACTCCCTGTTTCCCTTTTTTCAACTTTCTTACCAAGGTCTCTTTATATACTTTAACATATTTTATTGTGTTTTCTTTTCTGGTAATGTTGATTTTTTTTGGTTCATTAGTAAGGTATTGTGATTATTTTGTTAAAAATGCTTATTGGTTCATGTAGTTATTTATTGTATGTTCAGGTGTGTGTGAAGGTATTTCCAGAGGCCAGGATAGGGCATCAGATACTGTGGAATTGGAATTATAGGCAGCTGTGAAAGGATTTAATGTGGGTACTTAGAATAAAATTTGAGACACATGCAAGATGAGAATATGTTTTTAACTTCTGAGCTGTATCTCAACTCCCAATATATTATTTCTTGATTTGATGATTTTCTTAGGACTCAGATGTGGGGTCTCCAGGTAGGTTTATTTATACAGTCACTTTTCCCCACATTTTTTTTTTTTTGGATTAAGACTACTAGAGAAAGATATATCCCAAGAAATGTAACTAAGAAGTCAAAAGTGCATCACAGAATGTTTAGTTGAGTCTCTTGTTGGCTTCTTAAAAGTACATAGTTTTTAAACAAAGGAAAAACAGACAAGGCTATTTTTACATAAACTGTGTTTTATCTGTTTTAAAAGTTGTTTTACAAAGTGGATATTTATTCAATGCCTTCCTTTAAAATACATAATGACTGTTTTACTTAAATATTCTAGTATACCCAGTGGTTTACAAAATATTGCTTTTGTGTTAATTTACCTCTTGCAACAATAATCTACTGTTATTATATTTCATTTCCATTTTCTTCTTTACTTTTACTTATTTTATGTGTATTAGTGTTTTGCTTACATGCATATATGTGCACCATGTATGACCAATACCAATGACAATAAAACTGTGTCAGATATCCTGGAAATAGTGTTATGGATAGTTGTGAACAACGATATGTTGAAAAGAAACAAATCTGGGTCTTCTACAAGGTCAGCAAGTGCTTGTAACCACTGAGTCATCTCTAAATTTTCTATGTTATGTTTCCTTATTAAATTTTGATTGATGTCCATTGTATTCAATTCTCAAATAATTAATGAGAATATTATGTTGAGGACAAAACTGGATCAGAGGTCATATGGGCCACAAGAACTACAGGTAGGCCACATGCCCAAACCTTAGCAACTCCCTTGGTAACCCCTAGCTTTTCCCAATACCTCCCCCCTCCTCATGGCCATATACCAGCCTCCAACTATGGCTGAGACCCCCTTCCCAACCAAAAGGCTCTCCAGTTGCCAAAGGTAAAGTCCTCAAATTGATAGGAGACTGTCTGCTGAAGCAGAGGCCACACCAGCCAGAAGACCAGAGAGGAAACAGAAAATGGAAAAAAAAAAGACTGAATTCAACAAAGACAAACTCATAAATCAAACCTAATCATATAATCAACCCAAATGCAGATGCCTAGATGGCATCTTAAAAACTCAATCAACAAAAGCCAAAGCAATACATAAATACCAGAGCCCAGTTATTCCACTATAGCAAATTTTGAAAGTCCAACACATCTGGAACACAAGGAAAAGACATTAAAGTAAACTTTATGAACATGCTAGATGTACAAAAAGAGGAAATGAATAAATCCCTTAAAGGAATTTAGGAAATGACACACAATAACCTGGAGGAAATGAATAAATTCCTTACAGTAAAGAAAAAAAAAACAACAGTTGTCATATCCACTTCTGCTAGACTATGTATTTTTATAGGTGAATTGAGTCCATTGATATTAAGAAATATTAATGACCAGGGATTGATAAATCGTATTATTTTTTTGATAGTAGTATGTGTGTGTTTCTCTTCTTTGGGGTTTTTTTTGCTGTAAAGTTATCTGTTGCATGTGTTTTCAAGAATGCAGCTATGCTCCTTAGGTTGCGTTTTCCTTCTAGTACTTCCTATAAGGCTGGGTTTGTGGATAGATAGTGTTTAAATCTGGTTTTGTCATGGAATATCTTCCTTTCTCCGTCTATGGTGATTGAATGCTTTGGTGGGTATAGTAGTTTGTTGCATTCATGATCTTTTAGTGTCTGCAGCACATCTGCCCATAACCTTCTTGCTTTCAGGGTTTCCACTGAGAAGTCTGGTGTTTGTAATTCTAGCAGATATGCCTTGATATGTTATTTTGCCTTTTGCCTTTGTAACTCTTTATATTATTTGTTTATTCTATATGTTCATATGTTTTGACTATTATGTGGTGAAGGAACTTTTTTTAGTCCAGTCTATTTGGTGCTCAGTAAGCGTCTTGCATCTTCATAGGCATATCCTTCCTTAGGTTGGGAAAGTTTTCTTCTATATTTTGTTGAATATATTTTCTGTTCCTTTGAGCTGGAGTTCTTCTCCTTATTCTATCCCTAATATTCTTAGGATTGGTGTTTTCATGGTGCCCCAGATTTCCTAGATATTTTATGCAAAGAATTGGTTGGACTTAACATTTTTGTTTACTAATGAATTTATTTCCTCTATCATATCTCCAAATCCTTAATAATAAAAATGCAGTTACTTATTTATTGTATCTGCATTTGTATGCCTGAGTAGGACACTTAAGGAGCTGATCAACATCCTTAGCCATCAGGGAAATATAAATGAAAAAAGTAACTCTGAGGTACCATCTTATACAAGTCAGAATGACCAAGATCAAAACCACTGATGAGAGCTTATGCTGGAGAGGGTGCAAAGTAAGGGGAAAATTCCTACATTACTTCTGGGGGTTAAAACTTGTGCAGCCATTTTGGAAATAAGCATGGTGGTTTCTCAAAATATTGGAAATCAACCTTCCTCAAGACCTAGCAATACCACTCTTGGGCATATATACGCAAAGATACTCAATCATACTATAAGGACATTGGCTCAACTATGTTTGTAGCAGCATTATTTGTAATAGCCAGGATGTTGAAAAAAACTTAGATGCCCCTCAACCAAAGAATGGATAATTCTGTGTAAATGTCATACATTTACATAGCAGACTACTACTCAGTGATAAAAATTAATGACATTTTGAAATTTGCATGCAAATGGATGGAACTAGATAAAACATCCTGAGTGAGGCAGCCCAGACCCAGAAAGACAAACATGCTATGGACTTACTCATAAGTGGATATTAGCTGTAAAGTAAAGGATAACCAGCCTATATATAGTCCCTGCCCGAGAGAAGCTAGGTAACAAGGAGAAGAACCCTAAGAGAAACATGCATGCATCCCCCAGAAAGTAAAAATAGACCAGATCTCCTGAGAATTTTTGGAGCAGTGAGGTGGGGGAAGAAGGGATGGCAGAAGTAGTGAAGGATAGGAGAAAGGAGGAATCATGGGAGCATGAGGGAACAGGACGGTTGAGATGAGGAAGGATAGAGAGGAAAGAGATGTCTTGATTGAGGGAGCCATTATGGTGCTACCAAGAAACCTGGCATTAGGAAAATTCCTAGGAATTCACAAGAATGACCTCATGTAGGATTCCCTTCTTTATGCTGCAAATATACTTTATTGTCGTTGGTTAAAAAAGTAGATGCATTCAGCCAGTGACTTAACAGAATAAAGCCTGGTAGAAAATCCAAACAGAGGTGGAGAGAGAGAGGAGGCAGAGTCGAGGAGACATCATGTAGCTGCCAAAGGAAACAGACACCCAGAAACCTTACTGGTAAACCACAAGACTTGTGGTAAAATATAAAATAATAGAAATGGGTTAATTTAAGATGTAAGAGGTAGCTAGAAATATGTATAAACTATGATGCTGAAACATTACAGAGAAACTTTAGGTGACTATACAGGTACCAAGATATCTCTGTCAATTCTGCAGTTTTGGAAGTTGCTTACAATGCACTTCCTGTTTACTTAGGTAATACTATATCCTTTTGGAGTCTTTGATGGAGTTGAAGAAAGATAATTATAAAAGATAAATTAGATATAAAACTTTATATTCACAAAGATAGGATAGATGATAGAATATTTAACTTAATTTGTCAAATGTAAGTGTACTAAATAATGTAACAATAATTCTTGTCTTATAGCTGTTTTCTTTTATGAAATTTTATTATGTTAAAGTTAAAGTGTTCCTTTTTATTTAGACAGAAAATGGGAGGTTATTTGGGATTCTCCTCTGTATGCTATAAATATTTTCTGTTGCAATTGGTTAATAAAGAAACTGCTTTTTGCCAATGGCTTAACACAGTAAAGCCAGGTGGAAAATTTGAACAGAGATGTATAGAGAGAGCAGGCAAAGTCGAGGAGACTCCATGTAGCTGCCAAAGGAGACAGATGCCCAGGAACCTTACCAGTAAACCACAAGCCTCATAGTAAACTATAAAATAATAGAAATGCATTAATTTAAGTTGTAAGAGTTATTTAGAAATATGCTTAAGCTATTGGCCAAAAAGTATTACAATTAATACATTTTCTGTGTGATTATTTTGGGTCTAGGTGGCTGAGAAATGAATGAAGAATCTCTGCCTACAAAATAACCCCAGCTAAGACCCTAAGAACTAGTGGCGAAAGTTCCTTAACTACCCTTCCTCTGCAAGTAGGCTAATAAATACCTTAATTGTCATCATAGAACCTTCAACCTGAAAAACGATGGAGGCAGATGTAGAGATCCACAGGGAAGTTCTGGGCTGAGCTCACAAACACCAGTCAAAGAGAGGGAGGAGCAATAATTTGAACCACGGTGTCAGGACCATGATGTGTATATCCACTGAAACAGCTTACCTGAGATAATGGAAGCTCACTGACTCTGGACTGACATCAGGAGAACCAATATAGGACCAAAATAGGCCCTCTGAGTTTGGGTGACAGTTATCTGGCTGGGACAGTCTGTGCTGCCACTGGCAGTGGGACCAGAATTTATGCCTACTGCTTGAACTGGTTTTTTGGAATCCATTCTTTCTGGAGGGACACATTGTTTAGCCTAAATATAGGGGGGGGGGGCTACGTTGAATAGATAGGGAGAGAGAGAGAGAGAGAGAGAGAGAGAGAGAGAGAGAACAACCTTTTCTTGCTCCTGATTTTAGTGGTAATGCTTTGAGTTTCTCTACATTTAATTTGTGGTTTGCTGTTGGCTTGCTGTATATTGCTTTTATTATGTTTAGATAAGTCCATTGTATCCCTGATCTCTCCAAGACCTTTAATCATTAAGGGGTGTTGGATTTTTTTAAATGTCTTTTCAGCATCGAATGATATTTTTTCTTTCAATTTATTTATATGGTGGATTACATTGATAGATTTTCATATGTTGAACCATTCCTGTATCACTGGGATGAAGCTGACTTGGTCATGATGGATGAGTTTTTTGATGATTTTTGGATTCTGTTTGCCAGTACTTTATTGAGTATTTTTGCATCTATGTTCATGAGTGAGATTGTTCTGTGATTCTCTTTCATTGTTGAGTCTTTGTGTGAGAATAGGAGGAATCAGGTGCAAGAGATGGATGGAGGAAGAGAGCGCAGGAAAAGATGACTGGAATTGGAGGACACTGGGTGGTGGGAAACCTAGTGCAGTGGAAACTTCCTGGAGACTATGAGGGTGATCCTAGCAAGGACTCCTATTAATGTGGGATAAGAAACCTGAACCATTCATCTTCTGCAGATATGATTTCTAATGGTAAACCTGGGATACCAAACAAACCCCCAAACCTTGCAAGATGTGCTGGGGTAATGGTGACACAGATGAGCCAAGCCCATATCAAACACAGCCTTGATGCCTTAGAATGAGAGACTGGATAGCTCATAAACCTAGTGTAGAAGTAAACATGACAATCAAAAAAATTATCATCAAAATAATTCCTATGTTCTGCTATACCCATAGATTAGTGCCTATTAAAATTATTTTCAGAGAGGCTTCCTCTGACAGCTGATTGTAGCGGATGCAAATACCCACAGCCAAACACTAGGCAGAGAGAGAGAGAGCTCAAGTTGGAGGTCTTCAATGGGTCCTTCCTCTCAGCTTAGGAAACTCTATGGAAGAGTATGGGGGGGAGTAATTCTGCAAACCAGAGTGGTTAAGAACCCCAGGAGAAAATGGCCCACTGTGTGAATTAAGCAGGGCTCATGGGGGCTTACAGAGACTGAAGCACCAATCACAGAGTACACAGGTCTGTGGTAGAGACTCTGCATATGTTATGGTTATTGGCTTGGTGTTTGGAAGGGATTCCTGAAAGTGAGAGTGGGCATAGGAGTGGGAGTGTCTCTGACTGTTTTGTCTGCTCTTGGGACCCTTTTCCTCCTACTAGATTGACTCAGCCAACCTTGATGTGAGGGTTTGTGTCTGTTTATATTATGTCTTATACCATGTTGATGTCCCTGGAAGGCCTGCTCTCTTCTAGGCAGAGACAGACAGGGGTGTGGAGTTTATCTGGGAGAAAGAGTATGTGCGGGGACTGTGAGGAGTGGAAGGAGGGGAAACCATAGTCCCAATGTATTATATAAGAAAAAATTGAAAATTAAAAAAAGACTGTGGCTCATATTACTGAATGAAATGCTCTGAAAGTGGTGATAAACAAAGGATAAGCTGGAACTATAATGTGAAAGGCCCATTTAACTTGAGTTGTGTATTAAACATGATCATGAAAATGACCAGGCATAGCAAAAGTGTCTCCAAACCAAGAATTTTTTTTTAAATATTAACTCTGCTTAAGCTAAAGTAGATCTTAATGCCAGAGGTCATTAAACTAGGGCCCATAAGCCAGCAGTCTGTTTTTTGTTTGTTTGTTTGTTTGTTTGTTTTTCAAGACAGGGTTTCTTTGTGGTTTTGGAGCCTGTCCTGGAACTAGCTCTTGTAGACCAGGCTGGTCTCGAACTCACAGAGATCCGCCTGCCTCTGCCTCCCGAGTGCTGGGATTAAAGGCGCGCACCACCACCGCCCGGCAGCAGTCTGGTTTTAAGACTAAAATGTTCTTACACTTGTCACATGTACTTATTTACATGGAATTCACCTGTTTTTGTACTGCAGACTATGCAACAGCAGAGTTGGAAAGTTCAAAGACAAACCATGTTTCACTCAATCATAAAGTATTTACTATTTGACTGTTTAATAAAAACATTGTTGGTCCCTATTCCTGAGTATTGTGTCAATGAGGATTGTGAAATTGTATTTCATGATTATCATAATTACCAAGGGCAAGGAAAGGTGATTGTTACTCTTATATAGCTGCAAGTGAACTGTCACTTGTTAATGAAACTGACACTTTCATTTGCTATGTATTATCATTGATAGCTGGATCCTTAGATTTCTTTCTGAAAAACTCAGTTTAACTTAGCAATAAAAAAGGCATGTGTTTTAATTCGTGTTAATGTATCAGAGCTTCATTTTAGGGTAAGTTAATTCTAGTAATACTGATACAAAAATGTTTTCCTTTGTTCATATTTGTAATGGAAATGATCATCATTTTTAATCTGATGTTGCCTATTACTCCATTTATTTTTTAGATGAGGGAATGGGATTCCCCTAAGAAGTCTACAAATTCCATACACCTAACAACTTTTCACATGTATTATAAAACCCAAGCATGAGACCAGACACAGTACTTCCCAACATTTCATGAAAAATACATTTATGAAGCCAGCTCAGCAGGTAAAGATGCTTGCCATGCAAACTTTGGGACCTGAGTTCATTTGATTTTCAGAATCTGAGTTAAAGCAGAGGATGTGAACCAATATCATGTTTGTCTTCTGTCTGCCACACAGATATGGAAATACATTACCTACTCACACAAAAAATATGAGAAAAATTTAAAGGGCCTTTATGGAAGCATAGTTTCTAATATAACAATGCAAGGTATCAGTGAATAAATAAGAATCCAGGACTGACCATACTGACAGCCTTCTAGTTAAGCAATCTGAAACAAAGCATTCCTGATGGGCAAATTAAAGAAGCAGTCACACCTAGATGTGAACAATGTTAACTATAAAAATAATCTGATTATCATGATATAATCATTGATACAATATTGGAATAACTCTTATGGGAAAAATTAAACACTTTCTGAATGTAGTTTAGCCCTACTCTACTAGATGAACCAACATCTGGCATCGTTAACAGGGCAATGAACTGGTTGCTAGATAAGATATAGGCACTAGGGTAGTACCTATTACCATTCTTTTGCTGAATGGTATTAAAATGACTTCTAATGACTTATTGCTATACTCATAGATCAATTCATTACTGAACCGTCATCAGAGAAGCTTCTTCTTAAATAGATGTCTATTAGCACAGAGATCACAGCCAGTCAGCATGTAGAGAATAAGGGACTCTGTAGTGCTGAGCCCCAAATGGGTTATCTATATCATATACTTCTCCTAAAGGATCAAAGATATTTAATGAAGAGGGCACAGGAAAAATTGTAAGAGGTGGAGGTAGTTGAAAATATCTAAGAAAACAGAGTTTCATAGACACAATGGAACATTGTGCCTGTGAATTCAAAACAGTTCAGGTATGAAAGAATATAAATGACATGAGCAAATTCAAGACAGACAATATTCCAGTGTGGTGACTAAAAGGTAGACACAAAGTCCTACCTCTAGCTGAGGAGCTATCAGCATTTGATAGTTGCTTAGCAAAGGAGAGTTGTGATAGTTGGTACTTTTATCACTGTCCAATGCAGGCACCGTACTCCTAACAGTTGAGCAACTAAAGTCGGACTCCACAGGTTAAAAAAGAAGAAACCTTGATCTTCAGTAGGTAGGAAGGTTAGGGTAGAGAGAATAGATGAGGGATGTATTGGGGGAAGTGAGAGGGGATATGATTAAATTACATTGTAATAAATTCTTAAATAAGGAATCAAAATATTATTTTTTTAAAACAAGGATTTTTTTTTAGTTTTTGCTTTCACTTATGTTCCAAATATATAGACTGTTTTGTATGTCACAAATCTACTAAGTAGAAAGTACTGGCCAACTTTGCATGCATGCACTAACAGAATAATAACACTATCTTAAATACTTCTATCTTTATAATAATATGCGTAAGGATCTTTTAGTGATAATTGACTAATTTATAAAATATGCCCATTTTTTTCAGCTTTGGCCGAGTACATAAGTATTAAGTAATAGAAGCTTCTTTACCACTCTGCACAAGTCCACAAAAAAGTGCCAGAAGTATTAATTTTGTGTTATGAATAAATTTTAGCAAGTAGGAAAACTTGCAAATATTGAGTCCATGGATGAGAACAAACTGCATTTATAAACATATAGGCATAGATATAGTCACAGCCATAGAGAAATAAATAGACACAAGGAGAGATGTAGGAAGAGAGACCTAGAGAGTGCCATAGACATAGACTGTAATGCATATAGATACAGACACATACATATATTTGTATTTACCAATTTGACCACAAATGATAGTATGTAATATGGGAAGCTGTTTGCAGCATTATAATGTAAATAGAAATTACTACAAACATTAAGAAGTCATGTGTAAACACCTATAAAACTTTAAGAATGCACATACATTGTCAAGAAACATGTTTTTGGAAATCAATCCTAAAACCTTTTTGGGGCATGGTGGCCCACACGTGTAAGACAAGCACTGAGGTGGTGCGGGAGAATTGTCTGTATTCTGTCAATCATGTTTTAAACAAACACTGATTGGCCAGGCAAGAAGTATAGGCAGGAAAATAAGACAGGAAGTAGAAATGATATAATGAAAACAGGAGAATTCTGGGAAGGAGGAAGTTGATTCCTCCCACTCTTGCCCAGATCACCGAAGTAGCAAGATGTGATCTGCCCCACTGAAAAAGGTACTGAGCCACATGGCTAACATAGATCAGAATAATGGTTTAATATAAGCTACAAGAGCTAATAAGTAGCCTGACCTAATGGGCAATCAGCTTTATAACTTATAGAGATCTCTGTGTGATTTTCTTTGGGGCTTGCCGGCTGTGGAGTAGCAGGCAAGACAGAAACCCCAACAAGCTGGCCCTCATGTTACACTGAGATAGCTGAAGAAGGAGGATGACTTCAAGTCTGAGGCACATGGGATACAGGATAAAACACTCTCTTAAATCCTTACCCACAAAACTTATCCAAAAATTAATTGTAGAAGCAAATGTTTGTAGAAGCATCTTCAATTGTGACATTACTTATAATGGACTATTATTTATAGTGAACTTTTGTGCAAGTGTTAAAATAAAATGAATTATATATAGTAAGGTGGTAAAAAAAAAAAGCCTGTATTATGAAATGGATTACAGAAACTGCATTACAGTGGAAAAACTATTACATAACCTTTTAGAACATACACACATATTTATTTATTTTATGTAAATTGAATAGCTGAAACATAAAAGAGGTCTTTCTGCATCTTGTGCTGGCATTTGCTTTTAGATCCCTCTTCATCTATCTTTGTCTTTCGCCAGAGTTGGGGTAGATTTGAGAGAAGGTCTTTCTGTCTTTGTAGCACAAACTGGACTCAAACTTATGAAAATCCTCCATTCTTAACCTCTCAACTACTGGGATTAGGGGTATTCTCTTTACTGGAATTCATGGAACTACATTTATCTTTGTCTTATTCCTCCCACATTAAGGATATTCAGTGATTTGGGACACAATGTTCTAAATTTGAAATGCGGAAAAGGAGAGACTTTTGGCTCCCATTTGAGCTTCATCTCCAGGAACAAAAAAAGCTCCTGTACTTCAAATCTCCCTAGCCATTCAAGCCTCCCTAACCATTCTTTTTCTTCTTGGAATCATTTACAGCTCTTCCAGCATACTGTGGCTCTAGTTTCTATTATAAGCTCTTGGTCCACAATAATTATTTTAATTTAAAGATTGTTCTATGTACCTGTTTTCAATATCCAGTTCAGAAACCAAACTTATAAGACTTTGTAGGAAACATCCCTAATTTAAAAGTACCTAGAGAGGCTAGATATGTAGATTTGTGGCAGGAAATTTGAGTAATATGGAAAGTTATGTGGCTTCTACCTCCACCACTGCCAAAAACACAAGCCCTGAAAAAGATCAGGACCATAAACAATATATATTTATTGATGAGAAGATTGAAAAGTGACTCATAAGGCCTTACCCCTTCCAGAGAGACTGTTGACAATTAATAACTGTTGTGGAAATATATTTTCTTTGGTCAACCAAAAAGTTACCCAAACTCCAGTGAATAGTCTCCCTACCCATGGAATACTGTTGACCATATTTAGAGTCCTCTCAAATGAATTAACCTTAATCCCTCACAGTCAAGCCTAGATGCTTCTCTCCTCTAAGTCTAGAGTCTATCAAGTCATATTTTAAAAAAAGTTAGGCTGGGCTGTGGTGATACGTCTTTAATTTGAGTACTTGGGAGGCAGTTCAAGATCAGCCTGGTCTATAAGAGCTAGTTTCAGGACTAATAGGGCTGTTACACAGAGAAACCTTGTCTGAAAAAAAAAAAAAAGAAAGAGAGAAAGGACAGAAGGAAGGAAGTAATCATTACCACCAAATCACTACTATAAAATATACTTGAAGTCATCCTACAAACCAAAAATATGACAGACACTGTAATGGAAGCTCAAGAAATAATAAATATCACAAGAAGAGAAAATATCCAAGTGTCAGTTATGAAAGAATCAAATATGATTAATTCAATAAACTGTCAAGCCTCAACAAAAGAGAGAAAATTAGCATAGACTCCTAAATAACCATAAAGCAATAAATAAAATAACAAGATTTTGTACACACCTTTTAGTAATAATCCTGAATGTAAATTGTCTTAATTCTTCAAATAAAATACAAAGACTAGCTGACTGAATTTTAAAATGTGACCCAACAATTCACCATCTGCACAAAAAAATCACAAGCAAAAATTCACACTGAAAATGAGAGGATAGATGAGAATATTTTAAGCAAAAGGAGGATTAAACTAATCAAGAGTAGCTATATATACACTTATTTCTAATAAAAATAACTTTAAGGTAAAACAAATCTGAAAGCACATAGCCTTGACACAGATAAATAAGTCAATCTATAAGAAATAACCGATGTAAATATATGAACAAACATCAAAGCAAAAAAAATGTAAAATAAACATTGCAGGACATAAAGAAAAAGAAAGTCCCAATACAATGATGTGAAGTAACTATTCCTCAGTTTAATCAATCATTTGTGCCTTAAGACAAAAAATCATTATGAAATAAAATTGAATTGCAGGATAGGTCAGATAAACAAAGGCATGTAGAATACAACAATCTGAAGCTAAAAATGGTACATGTTTTTTTTTTTAAAATGATATTGTTCTTAGAAGACATCATATTGTAGCCCATAGAACAATTCTTTAACAAGTGCAAAACAAAATTCAGCAGTTAAAGCAATAAATCATGATTGAATAATACTTGTGGAAGAAAAATGGATCACTAGAAATGCCGGGCTACTAGGACTTAAATATTCCTGTAATCAAACTCAGGCTGTAGTAGTAGAACACTTGCCTACAATTGATGAGGCTGTAAGTTAAGCTGCCAGAACTGAAAAAAGAATCCTAGAATTGAAAGGGAAGGGAAACTAAATATGGCTGAACCTATGAGATACAGCAAAAGTAGTTCTAAGAGAGAAGATTTTAGTCATTAATGTCTGCATTCATTATAAAAAAAATTCAGAGAACTTCAATATGTAACCTAATAATGAATTTTATAGCTTTAGAAAAATGAACAAAACAAGCCAAAAAAGGATAGATAGAATAAAATCATGCACATCACAATGAAAATGAATGAAATAGTGACCAAAAGAGTAAAACAATGGCCTGATTCTTTGAAGGAAATAAAAGTAATTAAGCTTGGCAAAACATAGTCAAACTAACCAAAAGAAATATAGAAAGCTGAAGTCAATAAAATTGAATACAAATGCAACAATTAACAAAATAACAACTGAAATATTAAACACAATTTGAAATGTTATATTTCCAAACAATAAAATATATTGGTGAAAAGATTAAATTGTAGACACTTAATGCTTAACAAAATTGCACTCAGGATATAAAATCCTAAATACATCGATAGCTAGCAATGAGATTGAAGCAGTTATAAATGTTCCCATATATTCCTCTATACTCTCCCTATTCATGCACTCCTTATTCACTGTTATATATATATATATATATATATATATATATATATATATATATATAATCGACATGATTATAACCTTTTCATATAATATCACCTGTATGAATGACTTAGGGATGACCATTTGACACTCATTCAACAATTAGTGTGCTTTTTACTGGTAAAGAACACCTCTTCAGCTTCCAGCTTTTCTCAGTTACCTATAGTTCTTTGTGTATAATTGAGGCCTCATGGAGTTTTCCCTGTTCACTTTGCCACATTCTTTGGTACTGTCCTTGTTAGCTCACATTTGGGCAGCCATTCTTGTGAGAATTTAAGGGCGTATACTCTGCTGTTACTAGGAAACACAATCTCACAACAAATTTCCTGAGCCACTTGGTCTTAGAATCTTTCAGGTTCTTCCTCCACAATATTCCCTTGAACCTTAGATGTGAGGGTGCTTTATAAGATATATCCATTGATACTGGAACCCACAACTATTCGTTTTGATTGGATGTGTTTTTTAGCAATGGTACCCACCTGCTACAAAGAGAAGTTTCCTTGATGAGGGGTGAGGATTAGATTTATTTTGTGGACAAGTGTTTATAGATTGTTGTAAGGGATTGTGCTGGTTTATTAAAATAAAGTTTGCAGAGGTGATTTCCAGTACCAGGTATGATTTCCCTTTTGTTGAAAGGGTCTCAAATTTAATTAGAGAGCTATTGATTACTGCCAAGGTATACATGACATGAATACACCCCTAGGGTTATAGTGTTAAGGCCCACTTAATGAAATGGAATCCCTGTCTGACACTACTCTGGCAGTCAAGAACCTCAGATTGGATATGTCATGTTTTTTCTTAACCCATGGGTCACAACCCCTTTAAAGATCAAGAGATCCTCTCACAATTATTGCATATCAGAAATCATTCATATCAGATATTTGCATTATAATTCATATAAGTAGCAAAAGTATGGCTATGAAGTATAAAGAAACATAATTTTATGGTTGAGAGTCACCACAACATTAAGAATTCTATTAAAGGGTTGCAGCGTTCTGAAGGTTGAGAACCACTGTACCAAGTTCTGTTGTTCTGCATAAGGTATATGGCAATAAGTTGGCCTCTAATGACATTCCTCCTTGCCCATAGATTAGTGACTCACTAAGCTATCATCATATAAGCTTACTTTTGCAGGATATTGGACCTAACATAGAGATCCACAACTGGACATTGTGTAACTACAAAGAGATGTTGGAACACTCATTCTTTTCTTTTCCTTTATTTTATTTTTTGCTTGGCATTATTAGTATTTTTTATTTTATTTTATTTTTTGATTTTTATTGAGCTCTACATTTTTCTCTGTTCCCCTCTGTTGCAAGGAGGGCCTGCTTGTTCATCTTAGCTACCAGGCTAGCATAGCCGTGAAATAACCACAAAGAAACTGTATTAATTAATAATTAATAATTGCCCATTATCTCTAGTTTTCTATTGGCAAATTCTTACATCTTAATTTAACCCATTTCTATTAATCTGTGTATCGCCATATGGCAGTGGTTTACTGGCTAAAATTCCCAGTGTCTGTCCCAGGTGGATCCATGGTGTCTCAATCTTACTCTGCCTTCTTCCTCCCAGCATTCAGTTCTGTCTTCTCTTCCTACCTAAGGTCTACCCTATCAGCCCAAGTCAGTTTCTTTATTCATTAACCAATACAGGCAACACACAAAGGGGACTCCCACATCAACTAACTACACTTTTCTGTTTAAGTAAAAAGGAAGTTATTAACTTTAACATAGTAAAATTACATATAACAGGTATCAAGCAAGAATTACTGTTATAATATTTCTATTTACTTTATCTTTTATCATAACTAAGGACAACTATAACTATCTATCTATTCTTCAACTCCATCAAAGACTCCAGAAGGATATAATATTACCTAAGTAAACAGGAAGTCTATCATAAGCAACTTCCAAAAGTCTAGAATTGAAAGAGAAGTCTTGCTGCCTGGACAGGCACCCGAAGTTCTTCTGTACCATTGGAGCACCCATCTTCATCCTACAGGCCAATAGTATCCAGCAAACTTTTCCATGAAGTAGGAAATTTCAAAGACAGTTCAGTCATTTTCTTCTATGTCCTTCAGAATGCCTCGCAGACTCTTTCATGAAACAGGAACCCTGAAGTACCATCTCACCTTTAGACAAGTTCAGCAATTAACTCTTTGTGGGTACATCAGTGATGCTGTTCTGGCAATGGCAGTTTCTTGCCCAAATGTCTAAGGGGCCTCTTCGATGCCTATCTTCCTCTTGAAGTAATTGGTGCTGCCCGGAGTGGACATGTTTCACCATTATGAAAAGTCCTAAATTATTAAAATAATTTAAATGCCATATTCTGAAGGTCTCTGAAAGATTTGAAGAATATCTATCTAACTGAAATATATCTCTATAGATCTAGAAAATCTAACATGACTGTAAGCTTGACTATTAAAGTTGACTCTCTATTAACCTATATTTCTTAATTATACATTACATTTTAAATGAGGTACACAGCCGGGCGATGGTGGCGCACGCCTTTAATCCCAGCACTCGGGAGGCAGAGGCAGGCGAAACTCTGTGAGTTCGAGACCAGCCTGGTCTACAGAGCTAGTTCCAGGACAGGCTCCAAAGCCACAGAGAAACCCTGTCTCAAAAAACCAAAATAAATAAATAAATAAATAAATACATAAATAAATAAATAAATGAGGTACACAATCACAATACCTTAATCAAGATCAGAAATGAATATACATATAACAAAATTTGATGTGGGAAGGTCATTTGTCAATCTGTTGTTTCATTGGTTAATCAATAAAGAAAACTGCTTGGTTTGAGGTCAGAAAATTAGGTAGGTGGAGTAGACAGAACAGAATGCTGGGAAGAAGGGAAGTGAGCAGACACCATGCCTCTCCTCTCCAGGGCAGATGCGATGAAGCTCCAGCCCAAGATGGACTTACGCTAGAATCTTCCTGGTGGGTCACCACTTCATGGTGCTACACACATTAATGGAGGTGGGTTGATAAGGATGTGAGAGTTGACCAGTAGGAAGCTGGAGCTAATGGGCCAAGCAGTGTTTATATGAATACAGTTTGTGTGTTGTTATTTTGGGGTATAAGCTAGCCAGGTGGCCAGGAGCTGGGTGGCAGGAACGTAGCCTGTAGCTCTTTTCTACAAAAATTGACCTTAAATTTGTATCAATAAACAAAGATCTATACCAAAGCAAATTATTCATCTCTATAGCATATTCCCCTTTTAAATGTAAACAAACAAATATAAACAATATTTGAAAATATGGGTGTAGTTCTGTCCATACTTCTTCCTGCTGTTCGGGGGAGCTGTTAATCAGGTATTTCATGGTGTATCCTGTGTGTTAGATTCATCTCAGTCAGCAGTTGAACAAAGAAATTGGGGGGGTGATTTTGACAACCTTTCAGGGGGTCTTGGTATATGAAACCATATTTGCCTGGAAGCAATTCACAGGTTTTTGTCTTCTGTGAAAACAAAAGAAGAACCTCTTTTCCCAAGCAACATGTCCTTAGACCCAAATTCTGAAGTCAAGATACCTTTATAATATACATGCTGGTTTAGCTTAGCAGCCTGTACAATGTCTCTTTGAACTTCGCGTTTTCACAGTCAAAACATTGAAAGAAAAGACAATAATATACATAATCTAGACTCTCCATGAATTTTCCATTTTTACTTGGCTTATTTGTTTTACTCCTTTTAATCTATGACTATTTGTATTCTGTTTTTTTTAAGACTTTACCTTTTTTAAAGCATTGGCTTTATTTTATGACTCTCTATACTCCTTTTTTTTCTCCCAAGCCTACATATATTTATCTAATACTGAGACCCATTTAGAGTTCGTTTATGTCTGAATCTTTCCTGCTGTGTATCTGTAATTCTTTACTGTCCAAGAGTACTTCTTCTCTGTAGCTTTTTGGTTCCTGTCCTGGAACTAGCTCTTGTAGATCAGGCTGGCCTCAAACAAACAGAGATCCACCTGCCTCTGCCTCCCGAGTGCTGGGATTAAAGGCATGCGCCACCACCTCCCGGCTCAGGAGTACTTCTTAAATGTCTAAGTGCTTCTTAAAAACTTAAGCTGCCTCTTTGCTATGGGAAATACAGAAGTCCAGCACAACAAAGCTGCTTGCACGTCTTATCCATGCACACCACCCCACTTCTAGGCAAACAACAGGTCCAAGTTGCCATCAAGCAAGCCACAGCAAACTGCTCACAAATCCCATCCAAATACTTGTTCTTCTGAAAGAGCCAGAATTCTGGCTGCCAGCATAGCCCCGAAAGCCAACATTTTAAAATGGCACTGCAACTGAGTCAAGAAAATCTCTCCTAAAGGACCTATGGCATGCCACCAGCAAACAGCAAGAAGCTGTGTTAAACTCTGTATTTTTTTACTAGAATTCCTTTTCAAGCTTTCTCGGGTTTTACATGGATTTAGCTATCCCCATGTTGGGCACTGATTGTTGCAAGGAGGAGGGCCACACAGACCACTCTGTGATTCTCCCTTCCCCTTCAACCCTCCCTCAAGTACTCCCAATGTACTCAGGAGATCTTGTCTTTTTCTACTTCTCATGTAAATTAGATCTATCTATGTCGGTCTCTCTGAGGGTCCTTATTGTTGCCTAAATTCTCTAGGATTGTGATTTCTGTTCTGGTTTTCTTTGCTTTAAGATTAAAAACTACTTATGAGTGAGAACATGTGATAATTGTATTTCTGGGTCTGGGTTACCTCACTCAAAATGATGTTTTCTAGCTCCATCCATTTTCCTGCAAAATTTAAGATGTCATTTTTTTCTGCTGTATAGTACTCCATTGTGTAAATGTGCAACATTTTCCTTATCCATTCTTCAGTCAAGGGGCAATTCGGTTGTATCCATGTTCTAGTTATAACAAACAATGCTGCTATGAACATAGATGAGCACATGTGTTTGTGGTATGATTGAGCATCCTTTGGATATATACCCAAAAGTGGTATTACTTGGTCTTGAAGAAGGTTGTTTCCTAATTTTCTGAGAAATCACCACACTGACATCCAAAGGGGCTGTACCAGCATGCATTCCCACCAGCAATGCAGAAGTGTTCCCTTACAGCACATCCTCTCCAGCATAAGTTGTCATCAGTGTTTTTGATCTTGGCCATTCTTTCAGGTGTAAGATAGAATGTCAGAGTTGTTTTGATTTGCCTTTCCCTGATGACTAATGATGTTGAACATTTTCTTAAATGTCTTTCAACCATTTTGGATTCCTCTGTTGAGAGTGCCCTGTTTAAGTCCGTACTCCATTTTTATTGGATTATTTGTTCTTTTCATGACCAATTTCTTGAGTTCTTTGTATATTTTGGAAACCAGACCTATGTCTGATGTGAGGTTAGTGAAGATCTTTTCCCATTCTGTAGGCTGTCATTTTGTCTTGTTGACCATGTCTTTTGTTTTACAGAATCTTTTCAGTTTCAGAAGGTCCCATTTATTAATTGTTTCTCTCAGTGTCTGTGCTGCTGTGGTTATATTTAGGAAGTGGTCTCCTGTGCCAATGAGTTCAAGTGTACTGCCCACTTTCTCTTCTATAAGGTTCAGTGTGGCTGGTTTTTTGTTAAGGTCCTTGACCCAGATATTGAACACCTGATTTTTGACAAAGAAGCAAAAAATATCAAATGGAAAAAAGAAAGCATATTTAACAAATGGTACTGGCATAACTGGATATCAACATGTAGAAGAATAAAAATGACACATCTATCACCAGGAACACTCAGTCTTAGATAGGATATACTCATCAAATCCCTGCCCTCAGGGTTGAGGGAACTATGCAGAAGAGGAGAATGAAAGATTGCAAGAGCCAGAAGGAATGGTGATTCCAGGGAAACACTGTCTTCCAGACAAAACAGGACTGATACACATATAATCTCACAGAGACTGTGGCAGCATGCACAGGGCCTGCACAATTTCAATCTAGAGGAAATGGTCTCAGTGCTTAGAGATGGAAATGAACACAGGTTGCAACCCTAACCAAGAAGATATTTCCAACTGATATAATACCCACTTGCAAATGGAAAAATAGTTTTCTTCAATTGTGTCTGTGCTGGCTAGTCTTATGTAAACTTGTCACAAGCTATAGCTATCTGAGAAGAGGAAACCTCAATTATGAAAATACCTCTATAGTATTCAGCTGATGGGAATTCTCATAGCTATTGATGTGGAAAGAAACAGCCCACATTGGGTGGAGTTATCCCTGGACTGGTGGTCTTGTGTCCTATAAGAAGAAATGTTTAGAAAGTGGAATTAAGCAAGCCAGTATGCAGCACTCCTCCAAGATCTCTGCATCAGCTCCTGCCTCCAGTTCCTTTCCTGCTTCAGTTCCTGTCTTGACTTCCATTGATGATGAAGGGAACTGTGGAAGTGTAAGCCAAAGTACCCCTTCCTCCCCAACTTGCATTTTGTTCATGGTGTTTTATCACAGCGATAGAAACCCTGAGACAGGATATCACTGGGTAAAGTAACTGTACTTAAGGATAGACAAGATTTCCAGCTGTATATAGTCAAGACAAAATGCACTCAAAGATATTTCTGTAGATTTTGTCTTATATTGCTTTGTTTGAAAATTTGTTTGTATTACTTGTCTATTTTTGTTGAATATAGTTTCTTTCTTTGTGGTTTTTATGAGTTTATTGTATGTGTGTTTGTATTTTTCTTTTTAAAATTATGATTTATTTTTTGCTTGTTTTTCTATTAGTTTTATTTCCAAAGAGAGAAAGAAAAAGCATTTAGAATGGTGGCTACTTAGATTAAAAACTTTGGAAGAAGTCAGAGGGGATACCATGATAAGAATATATTCCATGAATATTTTTAATTAAAAAAGAAAAAAAAGAAGACATACAGTTGGTTGGGTAGGGAATTTGGACAGATCTTAGAGGAGATGGGGAAGAATGTGAATAGGATTAAAACATAGTGTATGAAATTGCAAAATATTAATAAAATGTTAAAAATACACAGAATAAAATTTTTAAAGAATTATCAACAATAATACTTTAACAAAGATGCTGAATTTTTGCAAATGGATAAAAATATGATACTTTAAACTTATGTAATGCTTTAAATCAGTAATATATGTACTCATTTAGGCACCACATTATTTTTCATAATTGCATGATTTTTCACATCTGTATAATACTGTAACTTGTTTAAACATATATTTAGTATGTTATTTGACTTTTTTCCTTTACAGCTCTTAATATTCTTTCTTTATTCTGTATGTTTTGATTATTATATGGTCAGAGGACTTTTGTTTTAATGAACGCAAAGAATAACATATATTGAAATGGAAATTGGAAACAGACAAGATGGCATGGCAAAATTGGGAGCATGGGGGTAGGGGAAGAGAGGAGGGTAGAAGGAGAGAAGGAAGGGAGAAGGGAAGGGTTGAAGAGAACTCAAGGGGATGGGAGAGTCTTGATGGTAAAGGACAGTGATGAGAGCAAGGAAAGAGATATCTTGATTGAGGAAGTCATGACAGGGTTAGCAGAAACCTGGCTCTAGAGAAATTCCCAGGAATCCACAAGGATGACCCCACCTAAGACCCTAAGCAATAGAGGAGAGGGGGCCTAGTCATGACTTGCCCTGTAGTCAGACTGATGATTATCTTAAATATCATCATAGAACCTTCATCCAGCATCTGATGTAAACAGAGGCAGAGACACACATCAGAGCACTGAACTGAATTCCCAAAGTCTAGTTGAAGTTGGAAGGAATGAGAATATGAGCAAAGAGGTCAAGACCATGATGGGTTCACCCACTGAAATAGTTTACCTGAGCTAATAAGAGCTCACCAACTCTAATAAATTAAAAAACAAAACAAAACAAAAAGCATATATATTTAAGATCATTATGAAAATGTCATAAAATGAAATTTGTTATTGCTTCCCACATTTGTATTTTTTTAAAGTTTATTAGATTAAAAAAAATACCAATCCAAGTTCCCACTCCCTCCCTTCTTCCAATTCCCTCCACACTCTGTCCCATCCCGCCACCCCTAAGCCTGGGAGAGGGTAAGGCACATTGCCTTGTGGAAGGTCCAGGCCCTCCCTACTGTATCTAGGCTGATCAAAGTATTCATCCAAAAAGAATAGGTTCCCAAAATGTCTTCACATCTATCATGGTTAAAATTATAATATGATTTTCACTGAATGTGGATTATACTCTAACAATTAAGATATCCTTTTTGTCAAAAATGAACTTGATAGCTGGGGAAGAATATTTTATTTGTATTCCTTTATAATATTATAGAAATGGTAATGGACTTAATATTTTATATGTATTCCTCCATAATATTATAGAAATGCTAATGGTTTTAATTTACTTTGTAATTTTAAACAGATTTAAGTCATTGACGTTAAATCAATATGAATCTTTAGCCTGTATATAAGGACTGTTCTATGAGAATCACTTTTCTCATTCTATTCTGGTAATTGATTATATTCGTCAATTCCTTTTTGCCATTGTTTGTTTATGAGATCGTATTTTAATTACAACATTTATCTCTTCATTTTCCTCCCTCTAAACTTTCCCCATATACCTCTCCTGCTCTCCTTCAAATTCATAGTCTCTTTTACAGTTATTGTTTTTGTATGCATACATGAATATATGTACAGAAAAAGAATAGTGAGTGAAAACCCCGTTAAGGTGCATTTGCATTGGTTGAAAAACTGCACTTAAATGGTACCAGTTCCTGAAATCATCACAAGCACAGGGGACTGTCATGATTTACCACCCCAAAATCTGTTTTACCAATAAATTTGAATAATACATTGATAGAATGCATATTTATTTGGAGATTATTTAAGTTCCAATTGCATTTAAATTCAGGAATGTTCTTAATACCATGGTAGTGCTTGAAAATAGTGTTTGACAAAGAAAAAACAGCCTGCAATTCACAACCCCAGAGAACAGAGACAACAAAGAGGACCCTAAGACAGACATACATGGATCTACATTGAAAGAAGTAAAAGGCAAGATCTGAATAAATTGGGAGCATGGGGATCATGAGAGATGGCACAAGGGGAAGGAGGAGGAATGATGGGGAGCAGCGAAATATATATAGCTCAATAAAACAATAAAAAAGAAAATAATACTTTAAAACATTACAAGTCAAAATCACAAATTTTGACTGCACATAATCTTGATATCTGGGACAGAAAATTGATATTCCTTTAACTTCCAAGTAACTCAGTATGGAAACACATCAGGCATAACTACTTACAAATATCCATTTTCCATGCACTGCTACCTCTTTAAACTTATGATCTTGAGTAAGGGCTAATGCCCTAAGCAGTGAGAATAACAATACAGTGAAGTAAAACAATATTCACAATTGTAGAATTATTTTAAAAAGACAAAGTAGGTAGCATTTATGACATGATATAAGGATGTATTTGTTGTTCTATATTTATTTTATCAACATCAAAAAATCCTAAAACCAAGTGAATTAGCATGAAGGTCAAATGAAATATAAGGAAAATTATAAATCAGTCACTACATAGATGGGAAGACATTTTTAACTGTGGTAAAGCAGTTCAAACCCACAGCTAATACTATAATACATACGTTATTATTATCCCAGGATCAGACTGTATTTGTCTTGCTCTAAATAATATTGGCAGTAAGATAAAGGTCCATATTCCCATAGTCCAAAATCTGTTTTATATTAGTATATAGATTTTATATTGAGAACTAAAAAAAGTTCAATAGTACAATATTTGTCTGAAATGCCAAGGTTCTGATTTCCATTTCCAGCACCATGAAAGGCTTTCTGAAGTAGGAATTTACAAATTAGGTGTGAGTTTATTCAGTAAGACATTTACAGCATCTGAAGATTCATGAACAATAATCAATGTAGTTAAAATTTTAGGCCACATCTAGTCTAATTGCATTGTATAAAACAAGAAATTTTTCTTTTATAAACACAATATATCATTTGTGGAAATTGTTTACTTTCTGATTTATACAGCAATTTGATGAGGGTAGGTATTATGCTGTAGTTTATATATAGGGAAAGCAATTTTATGAGAATCTAAATAATTGTAATAAAGTCACAAGCTGGATGATGACAAGGACAGGGATTCTGATTGAACAAACTTTGTTTTCCACTAAACAAGCATCATGAAATTAATGTAAGTTTCCATAAAGGGACCAGAATATGTGGATGCAGGGGATTCTTAACAACAAAAACCCCAGACTGTGAAGCAGCCAACACTCTCTTTAACATTGTTTTTCTCAATAAATTATTTATAAGCTATATATGTTTGATAAAATTCCAAATTTATAGAAGAGGTAATATTTAAATTGAACAAAAACTGCATAACTGTTTCTTTAAATTTTCTTAGATAAGAAATATGTATATTAACAACATATTCCCTATTTCATATTTCTTACAGTCAGGCAATGCTTCCTAATTTATGACCCAAATTCTACCTGCTCCAGTTTCTACCATGTTCCCGCATGTCCTGCCCTCTGTGGAAAAAGAAACAAACAGAAAAAAGCTTCTTCTACATTTTCTTTCATCTATATAATCATCACTAAATTATTGAAGTAGAGCTTTAGTCTCACTTTCATATTCTGACACTGTCACCTATTCTGCTTAGATGTTTTTTTATAAAAATAATATCTTTATTTATTCTATTCTTGCAGTCTCTGAAAGGCAAAGTCATTTGAATCATTTTTAATTACACATGTGCCTTTCTTTCTCAAGAATATCATGATAGTAATCATTTTGAAATAATTCCAACTTCGTTGTATGATTGCATTTGAACAATGAGTAGACACTTTAGTAATATCCTTTACTAAAACTTAAATGGCTAGTCCATGGTATGGTTCAAAAAAAGTTTTTTTTTTTTTTTTACTATTTATAAGAGAGGGAAAATACTAAACACATCTGGAAGAGTCCAGAGCAGAGAGAAAGAAACAGATTGGACATGGCCAGGACATGTGCGAAAAGAGGAAGAACAGCGGGGGTGTCAAAGTGAGAGATGAAGAAGCTAGGAAGAGATGGAGACAGATGGGGGGAGAGGAAGAGAAAGAGATAAAGCAAGAGAAAGAGAGAGACAGAGACAGGGAGAGAGATAGTATAGTGGGACTAACAAAGGCAAAGGGGAGAGGAAACTTTGCTACTATAAAGTGAACAAGTAGGTGTCTTAGAGGAGGGAAGACTGTGGAGGAGAGAAGGCCTAAGATGCTAGTGTGAACTACTGAAATATATAACAAATGTTTGTGAATAGGGATTGAGTGATTCTGGAAGCTATCATGGGCTTTAATACACAACCATAGGTACATGTCAATGAAGCCATATGTCCCTTCTGATAGAGGTAAGGGAAATAACTCCTTTTGGTTGATGGAAACAAGTTTTAAAAGTTCTTGAGAAATATTGGCCTTCATCAAACAAACAGAAAGCCTCCTATAGTTCAGTTTGGCCACATTTCTGGATATTTGGACTGCTTAAGACCCAACAATTTATAATATACCCTGTCAGTTAAAGTAACAATAAGCTCCCAGATACTATTTAATTTTTTACTGTTTAACCTCTTTGTGGTCAGATTATTCATCACACTATAAGAAGAAAATATGTAATAGTCACATATGCATATTTGTTTATTTCCTCATTTGGGTGCCTCATTATTTTTTTTCATATTCTACTAGTCACACAACATTTCACTTGATACTGTTATGGAAGTGAACTATAAAAAGGCCCATACACTAATGAGGACAGATAACAGGGGGGTCTTTTTCAGGCTTGTCACCCCAAATTCAAAGTGACAAATATACATTAAATGTGATTCTATTAAGTCTCTAATATATTTGAATATAGATTAGATTATTTACATTAGCCAATTTTCTATATCCTTCTCTCCCCGTCTACCCCATTTTTCTGTGGATACTCTTTATTGATTCATAAGCCTACTGTATTTCCCTGTCTTCTACAATCTACCAAGACATGATATTTTAATATTGACTTCCAAGTGCATTTGAGAATAATTATTCTACATTAGTGTTTTTCAAATACAAATCAGTTAAGTGTCTTATTCAATTGGACATCCTGATGCAGTAGGGCTAGGACAAGTGTGGGATTCTTCATTTCTAAATGGTACACATTTGAGGCTGAAATTGATCTCCTAGACCAAATTTTTGTGACATGAGGTGCTGGGTCATTGGTTTTCTACATATCCTGCATATTAGATTCACTTAGCAGGCTTTGTTTAATACTAGTGTCTGGAACCCTGTCTCCAGAGATGCTGATTTAATTGTTCTGTAGTAAAGCCCAGGCATCACGGTTTTTGAAATCTCCCCTGATGATTATAGTGTGAAAGCAAGGCTGAAATTCACTACTCCAGGCTAAAATTAGGTCAGAAACTTGAGAAGCAGCAGAACAATGCTAGTTAATAAGAGTCCCCAGAGACTAAAAGCTGATTGTGTTATCTGTTTTAAAAAGGGGAAAGCTCGGTCCAGGAAGATTAGCTCCTCTGAGATGAGCTCTGTTCATGTTCCACAGGGAAACAGTAGATATGAATGGATGGAAAAGAAAATCTGTTTCTTTTCTCAGTATCTATCTATTCATTATTTGCCTGAATAGTACCCTAGGCCTTCCCAGAAGGCCTTGTGACTCTTTTCATCTTGAGACTTTGTCTGGTCCCTCCCTATTTATCCTGAATAAAACTTGCTCTACACTCCTAAATTAAGCACTCAGAGGTTTTTAACATAAAGAGATAACAAAAGGACTTAAAAATTTTGTAATATGAAATGGTAAGCTTAACAAACACAAGACTGACTAATTTGGTCACTTGCTGATTAGGCCCATCTACATTGCTATATAAAATACGTTAAGTTTGATGAGTTACCTATTTAGTAATTTAAAGAGAACAGAATTTTCTCACCATCCTGAAAGCTGGGGTGTCTAAGATCAAGGTGATGTCAAGTTTACTGTTCATCCAAGCCCTGTATCTCTCAAGATGCAATTTTCTGTTGTACTTCCAGTGAGATGAATTCATGCCTTATATATAGCAGAAGGGTATTAGTACTATTGTAGGCCTCAAGTAGTGTGCCCCCAGTGCTTTTCATTAAAAAAAAAATCAGACCTGATAACTTCTTCAAGTGGCCCCAACTATCAATGCTATCACAATCAAGAATGAGTATTGTATGAATTTTGGAGTGAAAAGATAAGTCTATCTTAGTAGTTTCATATGCCTTATCTCTTCATTACTTTCTCAAATACTGTATTATGAGCATTATCTTGCTTTACTAGTGAGTAACCTAAAACTCGTGCAGGTTTAAAAGTAGGAAAATTCAAAGAAGGAGCTGTTTCAGTACGTAAGGGGGTTTTCTGGGTCAAATTGGTGACTAGAATTTGATACTAAGATCCCAGGTAAAAAGCCAAACACAGTGGAATTCATATGTAACACCAGAATTACTTCAGAAAAAGGGAGGCAAAAGCATGAGAATCAGCAAGAGGTTCACTGTCTAGTTATCCTGGAACAAAACATCAACAGAGACATTGCCTAAATATCTAGATAAACACATGGAAAGGAGAGAACTCACTATTGAAAGTTGTCACATGACCTCTGCATGTACATTGTGACACACTTGCTCTTACACTCAAACACATATCATTCACACATCTAACATATACACAGATAGATACATATAAAGTGCCAAAATCTATATTTATATACGATTTTAATGTCTGACTTTTTATACTGAGTATTATGGTCAATTTTACTAATATTTAAGTGATTTTTATTTGGTATGAGTAGAGGTGGATATATTTTATATCCTAAGTGAAAATTTGACTAATAGGGTATGATGATGATTCATAGGAAAGTGTCTAAAATAATTAGCTAGGTTTTATCTTGAGTGTTATAGTGACTTGGGTTTTGTTAAGTAAAGTTCAAGCACTTTGGGAGAAGATAACTTGCATTTCCCAAGTTCATACTTTGGAGTCTCAATTTGTCATATATAAATGAAGCTATCAGCTACTCAATAACATATTTAGACATGTATCTTAAATGTAAGATAGAGGAATGTTGTTGGCTTTTGTTATGTGATCGAGTATTATCCCTTTGTGAGTATGTACCATATGGTAAATCTATTAAACTGCTGGTAGTAGACACTTAGAGTGATTCCATACCTGTCTTCTGTGTAACATGAATGGGGGCCTGCTTGTTGGGGTTTCTGTGCAGCCTGGTACCCCACAACTGTTTAGCCCCAAAGAAAATCACACGTAGTTCTCCATGAATTATAAGCTGATTGGCCCATTAGCTCTAGCCTCTCACTGGCTAACTCTCATCTTGATTAACACATTTTTCTGATCTATGTTAGCCATGTGGCTCAGTACCTTTTTTCAGTGGGGCAGATCACATCCTGTGGGGCAGGAGTGGGAGGAATCAGATTCCTCCTTCCCAGAATTCTACTGTTCTCATTGCATCATTTCTACTTCCTGTTTGGTTTTCCTGCCTATACTTTCTGCTTGGCCAATCAGCATTTATTTAAAACATGATTGACAGACTACAGACAATTCTCCCGCACCATTCTGTAACAGTGTTGCAATGACTGTGAAGTACAGATATTTCTTTGGTCAAATAGATAACATTTCCTCTGGGTACACCCAGCAGTGAGATTTCTATATCATATGGTATCTCTTGTTGTATTTTGAGACACCTCTGTTGTTTTACATGATTTGATTTATGTTCATATCAAGTGAGATTTCTTTTTTCTATATGTTAACCAACATTATTTCTGTCTATATTTAATAATCTATCAGTTAATTTAGAATTTTATATATGTTTATGATATATTTTGATGAAATCTACTCAACATTCCCTCTACTCCAGTATGTCATTTATCTACCACAACCACTTTTCCTTCTATTTTCATGTTTTAACAACAAACACAAAAGTACAGTTCACTTAGTGCATTCTGTATATTCACGGTTGTAGGAAAATCCACTGGAGCATGAGTAGCCTCACAAAGGCCCGATTTCCTGAAGAAAACTGAGTCTATCTTCCCCAGCAGCTATGGATTGCCAATAGCTCTTCAGCTTCAGTGACTTCATGAGCCTCCCTGCTCCATTCACGCTGAAATTTGGACTGGCTTGGTCGTGAGCAGGTTTTGTGTATGTAGTAACAGTCACTGAGAGTTCATTTCTGCAACAACACTGTCAGGCCTAATAAATTCTGTTTCACTTCAGATGGCCACTACCTCTGGATTTTACAATCTTTCTGCACTCATTGAGCATTGGGGGATACAGACATACTATTTAAAGCTGAGCACTTTACAACCTCTTATATTTTTTTTTATTTTTACTTAAAAATTTCATTTCCACCTTCTCCCCTCCTCCCATTTTCCTCCCCCTCCCCCTTCTCCTTCCTCTCCAGTCCAAGGAGCAGTCAGGGTTCCCTACCCTGTGGGAAGTCCAAGGTCCTCCCCTCTCCATCCAGGTCTCGGAAGGTGAGCATCTAAACAGACTAGCCAGTACAGGAAGTAGGATCAAAACCCAGTGCCATTGTCCTTGGCGTCTCAGTCAGCCCTCCTTGTTAGCCACGTTCAGAGAGTCCGGTTTGATCGTATGCCTCATCAGTCCCAGTCCAGCTTGCTTTGGTGAGCTCCCATTAGATTAGCCCCACTGTCTCAGTGGGTGGGCACACCCCTTGCGGTCCTGACTTCCTTGCTCATGTTCTCCCTCCTTCTGCTCCTCATTTGGACCTTGGGAGCTCAGTCCAGTGCTCCAATGTGGGTTTCTGTCTCTAGCTTCATCCATTGCCAGATGAAGGTTCTATGGTAATATGCAAGATAATATCAGTATGGCTATAGGATAGGGCCATTTCAGGCTCTATCTCCTCAGCTGCCCAAGAATCTCTGGGGACATCTCCATGGACACCTCTTATTTGTATCAGTTGTAGGTCTCAGTATTAATGTCCATCTACTGTAAATGTAATAGTCACTCTAGTAAATGTGAGATAATTATCTCATTATGATTTTAATTTACATTCCCTGGATATTAGTAATATTGAATTTTTTTATATAAAAGTTGGCCATTTATTTGTATGTCTTCTTTTGAAAACTGTCTATTCAGGTCTTATCCATTCATTATTTCACTTATTTATCATTCTTTTATTGAGTTGTTTTAGTTCTTTATATGTTTTATATTTTTCTCTCATCAAATATTCAGTTTGCAAATACTGTATCTTACTGCATAGCTTAATTTCCTATGCAGTGCAAGCTTTTTATTTTGACATAATCCTATTTTTTGCTTCTTTTCTCAGATTTGGGGGTCATATCCTAAGTAAATTTCTCATATTATGTCAGAAAGACTTTTCATATTTTCTTCTACTAGTTTCATAGTTTTGTATGTTATACTTAAGATTTTGATAAGTATTGAGTTAATTTTTGTATATGATGTGAACTAGGGCATTTTTTTGTTCTACACGTCGATATCCATTGATTCTAACGCCATTTGTTATGAATCATATATTTTTTCTCATTGTTTATTCTTGGTAATGTTGACAATCAATAGGCCACATGAGCAATAATCACTTTATCCAGTAAAATGAAGTCTTAGCCCCTTAATTTATAGTATTTTTTCTAAGAAGCACCTGCTCCCCTTCTCTGCTTTCCTTGTTTAATCACTTTGTTTATGTGTGTGTGTATGTGTGTGAATATGTGTGTTTCTGTCTGCGAACACATGCTACTAACATGGTTGAAATCAGTTAGTAAAATGTTTCCAACTTTATTCATTTTAACAAGAGACTGATTTGGCTATTTGGAGTCTCTTAAAAATTTTATGACATGTATTTGTTTGTTTGCGTGAGTAGGTATGTATGAATCACCATGTGCATATAGAAGTCAAAGAGACTGCTTCTTTTTCTCCTTTTGGGATCTAGGAGTTAGACTCATGTTTCCAGGATCACAGCAAACACTTTTACCTGCTGAGACATGTTCCCAGTCCTATTTACAATCTCACAGTTCTATGTCAGTTTTATTAATTTTGTCTCCTATTTATGTGAAGACTATTTTTGAAATTTTCACCTAGATTACACGAAATCTGTGGATTGTTTTAAGTTTTTACAAACATTTAACATTATAATTACTTCAATCCAAGAACACAGAATGTTTTAGTTCCTGCTTCAGTATTGTTCATTAGAATTTTATGATTTATTGAAGCTGCTGCTCTTATTAGAGATAGGATATAACTCTGTAACCCATGATGTTGACTTGAGTCTCTGTGTCACATAGGCTGTCCTGAAGCTTGCTATAATGCCATCTCAATCTCAGCCTTACCCAGAAGTTGGGACAGCAAGCAAGTGGTAGTAGTACACACAACACTGTTTTCCTTAGTTTTTAGGGCAGACAAAGTTTGTCTCTTTGATTATATTAATTCCAAAGACTATTTTCTTTTATTTGTTGCTATTATCAATGGGATTTTTTTCTTGATTTCTTATTCTGAAAAATGCTATTGTATAGTATCTATTACGTTTATATCTGCAAACGTCTCAACTATTTCTTCCGTCTTATAAATTTGGCCTTAGTTTTCTTGACTTTTGTGGCTGCTATCTGGCTCTGTAAAGGGCAGTGTTAGGTTATGTTAGATATCTTTTTATTAACTTCTATAAAGTTCTCTGTTAGAACTGCTTTCACTGTATCATAGAAGTTTTGGCATTTTTGGCTTTCATGTGCAGGTGTCTCAGAAAATGTTACCATTTTATTTATCCATTTTTCTAATGCTTTTTCATAAATGTATGGATTGAGTTCTATGCATTTGTGAATTTTCCAAAATTTCTCGTGCTGTTTTAATCCCAATTTTATCATGAAAGAAACTGTTTTGTGCTTTAATATATACCCGACTATGGATAAAACAATAGACGTCCAGTAAACCAATGTACATTTTAACTGCTTTTAGCTGTATAATATTGTGAGTTTTCATATATTCACAATGTCAGGCAACAGCTACCACACCAGAACGTGTTCATCCCTCCAGAGAAAATCCCTTGACTCTTTAAATAGTTGTTCTGCGTTAACCTGTTTCTCTAGCTGCTGGCAAACAATAATCTATTTCCTATCTCTATGGATTTTCCTATTATGAATATTTCATATAATGAACTCATGCAATATGTGTCTTTTTATTCTGTCTTCTTTGATTTTATATAATTTTAAAGGTTTATTCATGCTTCAGCATATATCAGTAGTTCATTCCTTTTTACAATTGAATGACATTACATTATATAGATAAATCACAGTTCCTTTATTGACTCATCTGTTGATGGGCATGTGGGTTGGTTCTGCATTTTGGATGATTATGAATACGTCCGCTATGAACATTTGTGTACACATTTTTATGTGAACATTTGCTTCTAGTTCTCTTGGTTTTATGCCTGAGAGTTAAATTCCTGGGTCATATGGTAGCTCTATGCTTAACTTTTTGGAGAGCTCCCAGAACGTTTTCTCAAGCAGCTGTGCCATTTTATAATCCCACCAGAAATTTATGTGCATCTCAGTTTCTCCATATGATTGCCAACATTCACTATTTGTCACTGTTTAAATTATAATGATCCTACTGGCTTTGAAATGGTATCTTTTGTACTTTTTATTTTCATTCCCCTAACAATTAATAAGATTGAATATCTTTCCAAATATTTTTGTGTGACTTAACTTTATTTTTCTAGAGATATGTCTATTTATATCATACATCCTTTCAAAATGTTCCCATGCCCTTTAAATTGCATTCTTGCTTACTGGCACAACAAAGTGTTCCAGTTTCACATAAAATTTCACCTGTCCCAGGCTATGAATTACTAACTTCACCAAGAAACCTTAATTTCTTTCATTGTAGAAAACTTTATTTCAAGACAATAAGACCTAGTCAATATGCTTAGCACTACATTGATTAAAAACTTTTCAATGATCAGAATTATGTTATGTATCATTATCAAATGCAATTTCACAGTGCTTTTCTTCACTGTTGTCTACTTCACACTGTACCCTTCTTCCTTTTCCACAATGATAAACTTTGTTCCTTATAACATCTACATATTTACTTGTCTTCTTTATCCAAAGGCAATCTTAAAACAGTAGTTGATTTACTCCATCAATATCACTGTATATTTAAACATACTAAGTTCAAGAATTTCAAATCTTATTTATATTCTTAGAATATACCGTCCTTTGTACAATTGGCATTTGGCGACAAATTATTTTATCTAATATCTTTTATTTTCAATGTGTTTGTGTTTCCAATCTCACACTCCTATTTTTTGCATTTGAATTCAATTTTAACACTTGATTTCTCTTCAGCTTTTTAACTTGGTTTCTCTTTTTGTAAGCCTTTTTTAACTTTAAAAGTAAGCTCTCACAAATATTCACAATGGCTAATTGAGTGACTCAAAATTGATACAAACATAATACCCACCATGTTATTTGGGAAATACACTTGTCACATGCATGTTGTTAAATTTTACATCCTATATGGGATTTTGAAAATTGTCTATCTAAATTATAATAATAGTACAAAATGCATCAATAGTTTGACTATAACATATTTTATTTAATTCCTTTTATATTTTACTTTGTCCATATGGGTGTTTTGCCTATGCGCATATGTGTGCAACGCATGCATGCATTTCAGTGCTCTCAGAGGTCAGAAGATAGTATCAAAACCACAGAAACTGCAGTTACAGGCAGCCTTTCATTGTCATATGGATGCTGGGGGTCAATTTTATGTCTTCTGCAAAAGCAATTAGTGTTCTTAACTGCTGTGGTTTTCAGACATGTAGACACATCTCTAGGCCATAGAAAAATGCTTTTGTAATGTAAAACCCGGCCAGGTATGTGAGTTTGAAGCCAGCCTAGTCTACCCAATGAGTTCTAAGCCAGCACAATTTCATGGTGAAACCATATCTCAAAAACAAAACAAAGACAAAATTTTTTAAGTGACAACAAGCAATGACTACAGAAGAGCCTTTCTTGAAACTTTCTATATTTTTATCCTGTAATTAACTTTTTCCCTTTCCTTTGCTTTTTAAATTTCAATCAAAATATAATCATATCAAATCCCATCCTCCAATTCCTACTTCCAATGCTCACATGACCCCAATTCCTTTCAAACTGATGGTTTCTCTTTTCTTTGAAGATTATTATACATACACAAATATACATATAGCAACATACATATATATATATAAATGCATAAATATATAACTACAGACTGCTTAGCCTATTTAATGTTGCTTGTGTGTATATGATATCAGGGATGACCACTTTTTCTCTCATGATTGTGTAAATCTTGCACTTTTAATTTTGTTTGCCAAATATGAATTTTTATAGCTTGGTTGGAAAAGGTAAAAGTTTTATCTATGATAAAAAAGACCCATAGAAAATACAAAAAAAAAACCCTGGTAATTCAAAAACTATGAACTATTTTTTGAGATACCATATGCTTGTGAATCTAAGTATTATCATGAAGCCCTGCCATGGATCATGTGAATGTTTGACATCTAATGGGTTTAACAGGCAAATCTAAGGTGAATTTTATTCACCATATTAACATTTCTTTTTTCTTCTCCAAAGCTGCTATAGCCCTAAAGTCCTTGAACTGATTTCCCTGAAAATGTCTTACAGGAATATCTCTCCCTTCCCAGTTTACCAAGCAACAAGAGTCTTTGTGTTCATTTGGTTTATTAATATTCCCATTAGCCATTTATGCATGTAGATGAAGAAATCTTCTAGTGCAAGCAGATAAAATCAGATTTGTTTGTGTATTCCACGATTTAATGGAAAGTATACTTACAAGCCCACGGCACCCTAAATCTGTCAGGTTTATTGATTAATTTGCCTGAAAATCTTAGCAATTAGTTTTAAAGACATTCAAACTCTCATTTCTCACACACTAAATATTCCATCATCTTGCCTCAAATCATATCCAAAGAATACTCTTCCTGACATCATAGAAAATGCTCAAAAATGTAGAATGAAAATGTAAGCCATCACTGATGTTGTTAGAAAAGGAGAGCCAAGAGTAGGGTAGAGAGAAAGGAAATGAGAAAATAAGGGAGGAGGAACAAAGCCAAGAAGGGATGCATAAACAAAGGAGGAGTCTGTTCTCCCCAGTTGTCTCTTCATTTCCATTTCAACAAATGTGGGTAGAAAAAAAGGAAAAAAAATTCCTATGGGCATAATTTGTCACAATTGTATTTTCAAAGAAAATTTCTAATTTGAAGTTGATTCCACCTAGCATTGACAATGATATTATTCAAATAAACAGTTTCATTTTTAGACCACTTTTTAATAAAATAACTTACAGACAGAAACATCAGTTAACAGTCAAAGATTTTTACTCAGAAAGAGAAGGACACGGTAATAGGAACAATAACTTTGTATGTGAGGGCCACTCTAAAGGTGTTTAAAGTGGAGATTTTATTGTCCATGAAATGTTAACTGTGAAGTTATGAATAGGCTGAAATTAGCTGGGTTGTCTCTTTCTCTCTCGCTCTCTCTTTTTTTGGTGTGAATTTGGTTTTCAGTTACATCAGGGAAAATCATGAATAGCTTGGTAGTTGGAGTGATCTGTCATATGTGTTAACACCAGTTTCCATTTGTTTTGTCTTTACTAGTTGATCTTCCCCAGTAGAAAGTCATATAGCCATGACTAGGGACTTTTAGGCAACTGTGTGCATGTTTCAGTGTTTTTGTGGCTGCCTGTGGCTTTGAAAATCTGAGAATATATCCCAGAGGACAAAGGTTCTTTCTTCTTGATTAGATTGGGGAAAGTGGTGGTTTACCTCATTAAACACAAAACAAGTAGAGTGTACTTTTAATTAGGGGATGAGGCTAGTGTCTCTGATCCCTGACTCCCTTACAGACAACCTCTGCTCAAAACTCAAAGCATAAAGTAAATTTTAATAAGAATACTGCCATTCTTCACCTGGAAGAGAATAACAATGTAGTTTCCAAAGTATAATATTATGGGTTAGATGGTTTATATGTTATTTATAGAAGTTCATTTTAAGTAGCTAAAATTCTCTTATGGAATAGGACAACACTGGACCTGGGCTGAGGAGCAGGTAGGCTAACTGCAGATCTTCACCCATCCCTCCTCTCTTCTTAATCCAGTCCACCAGTCTTCTTCCCAGTTTTGTAGCAGACCATCTGCTGCAACCCCCTCTTACCCTCTACCACGGTTCTCAGTGGATCATATGTGTATATTTTCTCCTACGAACTTCCTTCCCCATACTCATCATTTTCTCGCAGCCCCATCTCTAACAGGTATGCAGTGGGAAATCAATGGACACTTCAGTCAGGGAAGCATGCATCCAAACTGTAGATTTTCAGCTCTGACTCTCCTGTCCTCGACTGTCAATTCCCAGTCTCAACCCCATCTCTGTAGCGGACTACTTGTGGCCTCTGCTTCCTTTCTGTTCCCAACTCCAGTAGACACACATATCTTGCCTTACAAACTTCCTTCTCTTTCCTCCACTCCCAGTTGATCCCATTATCCCAGGCACCAACTTCAGTAGGCGTTTCCTGGGAGCTTACCAGTCAAGCCTGCTAGAGAAGCAAGGGCCCTTGAAGAAGGTAGGTGAGCTTCAGAACGTCACTCTCCCTCCTCTTCTATGTATCACATTCCCCAGTCTCATCCTCCACCCTGTAGCAGGGTGCCTGTTGTGGCCCCTCATCACAATCTGGCCCCGTTCTCAGGGCACTAAGCAGATTATACTGAAACATTCTGCTTTCCTCCCTTCTGTGAACTGCCTCGGATCACCCGCCACCAATCCTCATTCTTTAGTGTCAGCTTCCAATACTTAGAAACACATTTTACCAGGAATGCACAGTGGCCACACCTAGCAGAATCCCAGCAGAATTTTCTACCAGGCAACACACAACCACCACACACTCCTAAGAACCAGAGAGACAACAGAAAAAAAAGAATGAAACACCCACTCAACAAAAACAAGAAGTAATATCCATACTGATAATTACAATCTTCCCAAACCTAGATGCCTAGACACCATCAAAACAAAAACATACCAACAAAAAAACTTAAGCCAGGACAATACGTCTTCACTAGAGTTTAATCAACCCTACCACAGCAGGTCCTGAGAATCACATCATAACTAAAACATAAGAAAGAGTCCTTAAAATGGCATTTGTGGATGTGATAGAACTTCTGAAAGACAAAGTTCGTAAAATTCTTCAAAGAACTCTTTGAAAGCACAATAAAAGGAAATGAATAAAACTGTTCAATATTTGAATGTAGAACTAAAATAAAGAAAACCCAAACTGAGAGATATTTGAAAATAAAAAAAAAAATATGAACTAGAACAGAAACCTCAGAGACTAGCCTCACCAACAGAACACAAGAGTTGATAGAATAAATAGATAACTTGGTGGAAAAAATATAGATATAAAATCTCCTAGCACAAAACACCCAGGAAATCTGGGACACTAATAAAAATATCATATCTGAGAATAATAAGAATAGAGTAAGGAAAAGCAACCCAGGTAAAAAGCATAGACAGTATTTTCCACAAAATCATAAAAGAAAATTTCTCTAATCTAAAGAAAGTTACAAGAAGGTACACTGTAAAAGAAGCATACAAAACACCAAATAGACTAGACCGCAAGATACATTTTCATTAGCATATATTAAGCAAAACATAAAGCATACAGAGCAAGGAAATAATATTAAAAGCTACAAAGTAAAATAATCAAATAGCATAGAAAGAATATTAGAATAAGCTTTAACTTCTCAGTGGAGACTCTAAAAGCAAAAAGCACAAAGACAGATGGTCCACAAACTATAAGAGACTGCCACTCCAGACTACTTTACCCAGCAAAACTTTCAATTCCAATAGATGAAGAAAGTAAGACTTGCCAGGTGGTGGTGGCGAGCGCCTTTAATTACAACACTTGGGAGGCAGAGACAGGCGGATCTCTGGGAGTTCAATGCCAGCCTGGTCTACAAGAGCTAGTTCCGGGACAGGCACCAAAGCTACAGAGAAACCCTGTCTCGAAAAACCAGAAAAAAAAAAAGAAAATAAGACTTTCCATAAAAATGTAGTACTATCTTTCCACAAATCTAACCTTATGGGAAACAGCAACTTAAAGAAACTAACTATACTAATGAAGAGACCACCTAATCCTGTGTTTTGTCTCTCAGTGCCTAGAACTCATGTTTATGAAAAGAAGGCCCATGTACTTTGCCCTCCATCAATGAAATCCATCCTTGTGTTTATCACAGATTTTTCTTCTCTAGGCCCTAAACATGAGCAGTGTTTCCCAGTCAATAGAACTCATTCTCTTATGGAGACTTTCTTCTCAAAGTTTTAATGTTTAAATGGGCAAGAAAATTAAACCACAGAATCAGGTTTTCTAGAAGTTTTGATCCAATTGAACTGACAAAGTCTGGCTTCATCAAATTTTCATTCTCAATTCTTCGTGGTTCATTTCCCTGCTGACCATGATACCTGTTGGGCACCCCTGATATCATATTAGTAAATTCACAGCACACCTGAAAGCTCTACAGAAAAAGGAAGAAATAGAGAAATAGTGCTCAACATAAGTAGAGAGCAAGAAACAAACTAATTCTGGGCTGAAATCAATAAAAGAAAAACAAATGAAATAATATAAAGAATCAGTGGAACAAAGAGGTGTTTCTTTGAGAAAATCAACAAGATTGACAAAACTTTATGCAAATTAACTAAAAAAGGAGAAAGAGAATATTCAAATAAATGAAATAAGAATGAAAAGGCAGACATGGCAATAAATAGACACCAAGGAAATCCAGAAAACCATAAGGTCATGCTTTAAAAACTTCACAAAATGGGAAAATATAAAAACTGATAATTTTCTCAGTAGGCACCACTTCCCAAGGTTAAATCACAATAATATAAACAATTTAAAGAGACCTAAAATATCTAGTGAAATAGAAGCAGCCATTAAAAGTCTCCCAACCAAAAAAAGTCCAGGGCCAGAAGATTTTAGTATAAAATTTTACCAGACTTCCCAAGAAGAGTTAAAGCCAATTTTCTTAAAATAGTCCTAAAAATAGAAAGAGAAGGAACTCTGTCCAATTCATTTCATAAGGCCAGAGTTACCCTAATAACCAAATTACATAAAGACCCAAAAAATAAACATAATTATAGATTAAATTCCCTTATTAACATAGATATAAAAATATTCAATAAAAAATTTCAAAATGTATTCAAGAACACCAAAAGGTCATCTACAATGGTCAAATAAATCTCATTCCAGAAATGTAGTAATGATTCAGTATACAAAGATTAATACATATAATCCACTATATAAACAAAACGGAAGGGGAAAATGAGCATATCATTAGAATAAGAAAATTCAAAGACATCACAGGAAATTTCACAGAATCAACTAACTTGGGCTCCTAATGGATCACAGAGACTGAACTGACAACCAGGGGGCCTGCATGGAACTGACTTAGGCACTGTGCATATATGGGACAGTTGTGTATTTTGGTTCCCTTGTGGACTCCAAATAGCTGAAGCAGGGGCTATCTCTGACTCTTTCATTGACTTTTGGAACCCTACTTCTCTTACTAGATTGCCTTACCTAGCTTTAATACATGGGGAGGTGCAGCTTGATAAGCATGTATATATATATATATATGGCAGACATGCCCTTTCCTAAATAGAAAGGGAGGGATTTGGGGATTGGGAATGAAGTGGGTGAGGGAGAGGACTGGGAGGAGAGGAAAAAGGTGAAATTGCAGCTAGGATATAATATACGTAAATTTAAAATGGAAGGGAGGAGACAAGACCTTAGGCAAAATCCAATATCCCTTTGTTATAAAATTCCTCAAGATTACAGCTATAAGCGACATACCTACATATAATAAAGACAATTTGTATCAAGCCCATAGCCAACATCTACTTAAAATGGAGAGAAACTCAAAACAATTCTAATGAGATCAGGAACAAGGCAAAGTCATTTACTCTTTCCATATCAATATAGTGCTTGAAATCTTAGCTATAACAACAGGAAAACTGAAGGTGATTAAGGGAATACAAACTGGAAGGGAAGAAGTCAAATTATCTTAAATAATTATGATAGTATAAATACATGACCCTAAAAGTATTAGTGATAAACTCCTACAGCTAGCTCATAAACACTTTCAGCAATGTTTAGATACAGAATTAACTCACGAAAAGCAGTAATCCTAAAATATGTAAACTATAAACAGACTAAGATAAAGATCAGGGAAGCATCACCTTTCACAATAACCTCAAATTATATAAAAATATCTTTGGGTAACTATATTCAAGCAATTGAAAGACTTGTATGATTAAAAACTTCAACTCTTTAAAGAGAGAAATTGAAAAATGTGTTAAAAGATCTCTCATGCCTATGGATCTATAAGATTAACATACAAAAAATGGTCACCTCACCCTACCAAAAGCAATCTACAGATTCTGATGTGGGAAGGTCATATGTCAATGAAATATGTTGATTTCATTGGTTAATAAAGAAACTGCCTTGGTCCATTTGATAGGCCAGCCCTTAGGTGGGTGGACTAGACAGAACAGAATGCTGGGAAGAAGGGAAGTGAGTCAGACACCATGCCTCTCCTCTCCAGGGCAGATGCGATGAAGCTCCGACCCAAGATGGACGTAGGCTAGAATCTTCCTGGCAAGTCACCACCTTGTGGTGCTACACAGATTACTAAATATGGGTTAATCAAGATATGAGAGTTAGCCAAGAAGAGGCTAGATATAATGGGCCAGGCAGTGTTTAAAAGAATACTATTTGTGTGTTGTTATTTCGGGTGTAAAGCTAACTATGTGGGAGCCGGGCAGGATGAAAAGCAGGCCTTCCCACAGCTCCTTCTACAAGATTCCATGTAATACCCCTCAAATTCCAACACAAACCCTCACTGATCATGAAAGCACAATATCATTTTTTTTTCTTTTTTGTCTCTTCCAATGTAACATTTTTAGGGAGTTTCACATCACGTACCCTATCACACTCACTTCCGTGTCCTCCCAGGTCCATCTCCCACTCTATTGTTCTTTAACCTTTTATTGATTCTTTGAAGATTTCACATCGTGAATTCCAAACCCACTAATCTCCTTTTCCCTTCATATCTGTCCTCTGTCCTGGAAATCCCCCCCCCAATAAAATAAAATAAAATTTTAAAGAAAAGCAAAAGGCAAACAAAATAAATCTCGGCATGGAAACTGTAGTGTGACACAATGAGTCACACGGTATACACTTCCGTACATACATCTTTACTTGTGTGAGATCATTGTAGTGTGTCATTAATCTGGCTCAAGGCCTCTGGTTTCTATTATGCTATAGATAGTAAGATATTAAGCACTCACTGGGACTTTTCTTAGTTATCTTGTTTTTTTTTTCCGTTGTATCATAGAGATGCTACTGTTTTGAATCTGCAGGTCTTGTCCCTTCACGTGCTGGAGTAGTTCATAGATGAGTATGAAGTTGGATTGGGCTAAATCACAGCCCTGGTTCTGGGCCTGGGTGGTAACTAAGTTGGACAGTCTACCAGCTTTCCCTCAATGTCACCACCAGGGGGAGCTCTCCAGCACTGCCCTTACTAGCTCACCCAATGCACCAGGCAGCAAGAAGCAGGGTCAGTTCTGCTCTCACATCCTCTGTTTACCTGCACCCACTCCACCAGGACCGTTGCTATGGTTTTGCTCCAGCACCTCCACCCACTGTTATGACCTCCCCAACAAAACGGTAGAAGAAAAAAAAACACAAAGATGTAATTTGTGTTGTCTATATACTCACTGGAGCATCATCAAACTCCAAGTAGTCAGCCCCTTAAAGAAAACTGAATCCTTCCTCAACCAGACCCACACCAGAAACCTTCACTTGTGGAGCGAATGTGAAGCTACACTCCACCATCCTTAACACAATGTTTGAGAGTTATTTTGGATAGTTTTCTGCCTATGTTGCTCCTTTTGGGAGTGGGTGGGAGTTGTCACAGATGCCATTTAAGTTTTTCTCAACTGTGAGCCTGCAGTCATCGGTACCCTTACAAAAGTAATTTCCTTGTCCTTTACCGTCAGCCGGCACATGTACCATGGACTTTCACATGGTTTCTGGTGATAGATAGCACAGACAACAGACATTGCCTTGGTCTCCGGAATCGGCACATGTCATGGACCTCAGCATGGTTTCCAGTGACAGTACGGACCACAAATATCAACATGGCTCTCTGCTGCAGCATGATCCATGGTCACCCTCATAGTCCTCAGCAGAAGCACAGGCCAAGGACATCAACATGACCTCAAGGCAACATGAGCCAATGACACTAACATGGTCTCTGACAACAGCCCATGGCAGCATCACAACCTAAGGACCTCAACCTGGAAAGCACAGTTTTTAACTTCCTATTGAAACACCAAAACATATGAACAATAAAAGAACTGCTAGAGGAATCACCCTCCACCTCACATTGTACTACAGAGGCATAGGAATAAAATCAGCATGGTATTGGCACAAAAACAGACAGATCGATAAAAAAAAACATAATTGAAGATGCAGATACAAATCCACACACCTGTGAACATGTAATATTTTTAAAGAACCCCAAAACAATACAGGCTGTTGTCAAGTCTATAGATTGTTCTCCACAAACTGACATCAAGGCCCCATTGCCTAAGAAAACATCTACACAACTCATTGAATTCAGAGTTCAATTGATGCCTCCATAGAGCCTTTATCCCTCCATTCTAGAGTCTTTAGTACAGGATGTTTCTCTGAATGCTTCCAATGAAGAATCCTAAACACCTATCTTCCCCAAAACCTATTGGTCTACAATGATGTCCTGTCTACAAGATATGCTAGGTGGCACAAATATAGTGGGAATAACCAACCAATGACTGATTTGACTTACAGCTGACTCCACAAGATGAAACCCACACACAAAGCTGCTAAGGTAACCAAGAATCTGATATTAGATAACCAAGAGACCTAGGGTAATACCTATGATCTAAAAAAGGAAAAAAAATGTAGTGATAAAACGGTACCTAATGATATTCTGTTATACTCAAAGATCAGTGTCTTGCTCAGCCATCATCAGAGAAGCTTTCTCTTGCATCTGGTGGAAACAAATAAGAAATATGCAAAATATATGCAGACAATATACAAAGAATAATAGACGTTAAGACACTCAACCCAAAATTGAATGTCTCCATCAAACCCCTCCCCTCAAGTATCAAAAAAAAACCTCAAAGAGGAGGCAGGAGTATGGGAACCAGAAGGGTACACCAGAAGAAGTCCCTCTAAATTAAGGGCCATCCTAGAACTGAAAGGAGGAGTGGATATATGCCCCCACCCTGACCCAATAGTGATCTCCAATTGATGACCACTTGCAAATTAAATTTAGTTACCTCCAAGGGAGTCCCTTTGGGGAAATAAACTACTTTTAAGTATAGACTACATAACCAGCAATAGACAGCCAACAGAAAATGAAATAAATGGCACTGTTGGAGGTTCCTTGGCTTATAAAACTATGTCAGGGCTGTTATGTAAATTTATCATTTTTTAATTTATATATATAAATTAATATATATATATATATATATATTCATATTCTCTCATTTTACCCTAGAGGTCTTTTACTTATATTATGGCTTCCATATCAGTGTTTTTATGGGATTCCTGTGTGTGCGCATGAGTGGGTCTCTATCGGTTTCACGTAACTTTTCTTGGGCTCTTTTCTTTCTTCTGTGTTTTGTCTTGTTCTATTGTATAATTTTTTGTCTTATTTTATTTTTATCCTATAGAAGCCTGTATGTTTTCTAATGAAAGAAAGGGCATGAGTCTAATTTGGAGGAAAGGTGGGGAGGAACTAAGAGGAGGAGAGGGAGGGGAAACTTAGTTAGAGTATATTGTGTGAGGAAAAACTTGAATAAAAGGGAAAATTAAAAGAAAATATTGCAGGAAGACTCACATTCCATATGACGATCACATTTTTATTACTTCCGTTTGATATTTTTATTCTCTTATCAGCATGCTCATTGAATGTCATGGGAAGAACCAGACACATAGTCTGTTTAGGAAAGGAAAGAGAAAGGTTATATTTAATGAATGCAGGGAAGCCAGATACATGATTTACACACACAAAAAAATGCAAGCTCTATTGAAAGAAAAAAAACAGGATTTTCAAGGAGAATCAGTTTATATGGGCTTAATCATTGTGCAAATCATCAAAGTCCTCACAAGAGTGAGCTATTTACAAACTCTACAAAGCATGGCTTCAGATATTAGAAGAAAACATCATTTCTGCTAGATGGAGCTCCTCTTTCCTTCATAAGCAATTCTTAGAGACTTTCTCAAACCCAGCTAATCAGATCTATCTTCTTACTGATAAATATGTCATAATATTCTAGAACATAATTATTTCTCTCTTTTCCATTCCCCAGTTGAAGGGAACTTAGGAGGCTACCAATTTTAAATTTTAACAGTAAATCTTTTTATAGAATACACTCACCTGACTCCCTAGAAAAGACATCAAAAACTGGAGTTGTGAGGGAAATTCTTTCTGAACAAATCAAACTCCAAACCTGACAAATTAATGTCCTGCTTGGATTCCAATAATATGTTATCAACTTTGAAATAATTTACCCTCGAGAACATCTTTGGAATTCCAGGCAGATAACTCCACTAAAATTCTTAGGCATCTTCTCTCACACATGATTTTTATTTTCTTTTCCCACGGCTCATGTAACACATTTCTGGGATAGTATAGAGAATTCAGAGCTGTTTCCCCATTTCAGAATCCTTTACTTATTCACATTTACAAACTGTATTTCTCCATGCATCCTAACACATTCACAAGACAGGGTTTAAAGATAAGGGGATTTTTGAGAAATAATTTTTCGTCCCATCACAACTACACTGAGTATTGGCTACTACCTAAATTGCCTTTCTTTAATTTCACACTGCTGTCTCCATCCTAATCTCTCAAAGTACAATGAGGTGAAGTTCATACTTCATTTGATGACTCCATTATTGTGCAAAGTTTAAGAAGTAAACTTGGAGTAAAATAACTCAAATCTGTTCTTGAACTATGACATTCTCACAGCTAGGGAAAACAATTTTTCTTCACAGAAGAGCACCATTAAAACAAATACTATTTCATATATTCGCTCACCTATGCACAGTGCTACATTTCCATTTTCCGTTATTTCACAGCAAACTTCAATTCCATATTAGGAAGCTTTTTTTGCTTATTATAGCTGATTATGACAGATTTCAAGTTGTTCATTCTCCTATTTTGGAATGTGTACAAATGCCATTAACAACATCGTCCTCAAGTTTCAATGATCACTTTCTGGATACGAAAGGATGTGGCCAAAGTTAGGAAATGGTCATCCCATTTTATATTAATTAAATGATTACCTTGGTTCAGATATCGCCTGAATTCCCTAAAAAGAAGTCCGACAGAATGACCCTTTGGCATCCTTCACTTCAAAGTCTAGGATGTTGCCTTCTCTTTGTCATCTACAGACACTAGTGACAGTAAGCATATAGTCTGATATCATTGTATAGTTCAGAAACCTGGAAAAATTGTCATACTTAAAATAATTATTATTAGCAAGAAATCCTTTTGCTATTGGAAATAGATGTCATACATCAAAAATAATTTAAGTAGCTAAGCAACTTTTATGTTAATAAAATTACTTAAAGATCCTGTGCTCTTGCTGGGCATTGGTGGCACATGCCTTTAATCCCAGCACTCAGGAAGCAGAGGCAGGTGGATCTATGAGGCTGTGTCCAGCCTGGTATACAAAATTAGTTCTAGGACAGCCAGTGTTATGCAGAGAAATCCTGTCTCAAAAGCAAACAACAACAACATAAACATCTGTGTTAGAAACTTACATTTTTAACTTCAGAATTGATCTTGTTATCTCGTTTTCCTGTTCTAGTGAGTCTACATTTTTATTTCTAACAGATTTTATTTTAGATAATTGAGAGCCATTACCGAGAACATAGTTGAAGATTGTTTTATTTATGTTCATTTCGTTCAAGAAAAGATGGTATGTATGTATACAATTTGAACAAAATAAATAAATATCTGAAGGAAATCAAATCCAAAGAAGACTTTTATGGTTTATGAAATAAAATACTACACCTAATATATATTTTAATTTAATAAATAATTTTAAAATAGTATATTTCATATGTCAGTGCTTCACCAATGACTCAACAAATGATGTTTGAAATGTATTTATGAACTTATAAAAAATGGTTACTATATTCAAAAGCACCTTCTTTAAATCTGAGTAAACAATGAACTGCTTTGAGTAATACAAAGTTCTCAATGTCACACTGTGCCAAGTTTTAAGTAAGGTATTTTAAAAGGAACAGTATTCATTTACTCCTTTTGGAATCTTACTCTTGAGTAAGCCATCTATCAGGCAATGAATAAAAATTTTTTGAGGCCATTACATCACTAAGACCAGACTGCATGGAAAGGTTATGAAAAATGAAATTCACAAGAGGTGGAGCTAGAATTAGGGATCCTTAAGGAAATAAACATGCAAATAAGTAACTCAACCTATAATAAGCAAAACCTTTTAAATTAAAATCATGTGGTGAAATATGCTATTAATTAGACTTTTTCTGAGTACTTAACTCTAAAAACAGGGAACAACTAAAATTTTGTCTTAAAACACCAAATTTTGGAATAGTTTTATAGATATAAATAAATGGTATATGCATACCTTTGTTCTGGCAGCCTGGCAGATATGTAAGGGAGGTTATGGTTAATTTGGGGTTAAAATGGCATTGGCTGAGAAGATGTCTCAGAAATTAATGAACTTGCTACTCAAACAAGAGGGGCACAATACCCGAGTGCCTTTGTAATTCTAGCATCAGAACACATAGAAAAGGGATCCCCCAAACAAACTGGCTGGTCAGATAACCTATACTGTATATGTGACACTCTGGGATTAAGTTAGAGACCATGCAGCATGAAAAAAGGTAGATGACTGATCAAAGAAGATTCTTGATATCAGTATCAGTTCTCTACAGGCACCTCACACATATGCACATGTATCTTTACACATATATGCACTCACACATAAGCAAATATACATACACATGAATACACAACACATGAACATAATCAAGAGAAGGAAAAATATTAGTGTGTTATCACTTCCACCTTAAGATATAGGGAGGTCAGTTCTTTCTGTGGCACCTTCTAGGCAATCAGCTGTGTCAAAATAAAGCCACATATCTTCTTCCCAGTCAATGGCTATCAGAAAAGCATTGATGTGGACAATGACTACAAATTTTCTATATTCTATGAGAAGCAAATGGCCACAGAAACAGCTTCTGATGATCTAGGTGAAGCTGAAAAGATTATGTGGTCTAAATATGTGGAAGGAATACAAGCAATGTTTTGCCATGAAGAGGGATATTTTGATCAAGGCATTACAAGTACACCTGCTTTTGAGTAAGGAGCATTCTTGTTATAGACAAATAAGAAATGGAGAGAGGTAGTCTAAGTCTATTCACAGATGCATTATGGATGCCAATCTGAGTATTCTCAATTTGAGTATCATAAAAAAAATTATAGAAGAAGGATATTCCTGAACTGACAGATACTTCTGTGTATTGGGTGTTTATCTATAATCCACAACTTTTTGGTATTTTTAAAGATGATAATATCTACAAATATGATGTGAGAAAGTCCTTAAACAAAGAAAGTAAGAAGCCCAATCCCAAAGTAGCCAATGTTCAGTGTCTTATTATGTCAGGTATCCTGTAATATGAACAACACATCAAGAAAAATAAGAATGTATAGAACACATTAAATTTTGGCCAAGAGAATGGAGGAAGACTAAGAAAAACTCCAAGGGCATATTGCCAAGAAACACAGGCTGTCCTCACTGAGAACTTCTACTTCTGAGTTCATCAAAAATTAGTCTTTTTTTTTTTTACTTCAAATTACATTTAATGTGTCATGTGGGTTATAAACTTGCCCACTGCCTGTTCTCAAAGGATTTCTAAGCATCTCAGGAGCATATGCACAAGTCCTCTAAATACTCTTGTAAAGCTGGTAGCTGGCAGCATTATCATGGCCACTCCACAGAGTAGTAACTTTATCACTTACATATTAAGTGATATTTTTATTTTGGACTCAGAATTTCTTACTACTTTACAGGCCAGTATCAGCATGTTTATGAAACTAATTGCAATTATGTCAAATTGCAATTGAAACTTTGGGAAATGTATAGCATAGCATAAGAGATTTCCCCCATTCTTAGCTGCTCTGCTATAAAGAAAATGTGATACATTTACACAATGGAATACTACTCAGTAGTAAAAAACAATGACATCTTGAAATTTGCATGCAAATGATGGAACTTGAATAAACCATCCTGAATGAAGTAACCCAGACCCAGAAAGATGAGCACAGTATGTACTCATTCATAAGTGGATATTAGACATAAAACAAAGGATAACAAACCTATAATCAATGACCCCAGAGAAGTTAGGTAACAAGGAGAAGCCTAAGAGAAATATACATAGATCCTCCCTAGGAAAAGAAAATAGACAAGATCTGAGAAAATTTGGAGCATGGTGGTAGGGGAAGAAGTGAGAGCAGAAGGGGAGTAGGAGGGGAGAAGAGGAGGTGGCAGAAGAACTTGAAGGAATGGGATGGCCAAGATGGGAGAAGGACAGAGAGGGAGAGCAAGGAAAGAGAAATCTTGATTGAGGGAGCCATTATGGGGTTAGTAAGAAACCAAGCACTAGAGAAATTCCTAGGAATCCACAAGGATAACCTCAACTAGGACCCTAAACAGTCGTGGAAAGGGTGCCTGAACTGGCCTTGTCCCACAGTCAGATTGATGACTATCTTAAATGCAATCATAAAACCTTCATCCAGCAACTGATGGATCACAGTGGAGCACTGGGCTTAGCTTCTAAAGTTCAGTCAAAGAGAAGGAGAAGCAGGAATACAAGGGATCAAGACCATGATAGCTATACTCACTAAAACAACTTAACTGAGCTAATGTGAGCCCACGAACTTCAGCCTGACAAAAATAAGTCTTTAAGAGTAACAAACATATGATCAGAACTTGAAAAAAAAGAGATATGAAGGTATCTTTTGACATCTCTAAGACTATATCTTTGGAAGTTTGAATATGCATGGCTTCTATAGACTCATGTATGTGAATGCTTGGATCATAAAGAGTGGCTCTATTAGGTTTTGTGGCCTTGTTGATGTAGGTATAGACTTGCTGGCGGAAGTGTATCACTAGAGGTTGACTTTGAGGTTTCAGATGCTCACATTATCTTCCTACTGCCTGTGGGACCATATGTAGAACTCTCAGCTACCTCTTCAGCATTGTCTGCATGCCTGACACCATGTTGCCCATCATGATGATAATGGAAAAGGTCTCTGAATTATAAGCCAGTCCCAAGTAAATGCTTTCCTTTATAAGAGTAGTCATGGCATAATTTTACAGCAATGGAAACCCTAACTAAGGCAGAAGTTGCTATCAAGAGTGCAGTATTTCTAGGATAGTCCTGACAAAGCTTTCATTTGGATGAATGTGGACTTTGGGACTTTGGATTAGAAAATCACTTGAAGACTTTAAGTGAGGCCTTATACTCAGTGTCATGGAAGATAGTGGTGGTGACAGTGATTTGAAATGTGGGGGCCACACTCAAGAGGATTCCGAGGGAAAAATGTTAATTCTTGGCCTAAAGATCATTCTTGTGATATTTGTGGAAGAATGTGGTGACCATTTTTTGACTTTGTCCAAAAAATCTGCCTTAGAGTAACCTGAAGAGTTTTGGATTAGTTGCATTGACAGAGGAATTCTCAGAAAAGCATAGGATTAACTCTGTTGTGTCATTATTAGTTGTCATTTTTATGCAGATCTATAATGAAAAGGAATAATCTGAGGAAGGAAAAATACATAATATATAATATGAGAAGAAATGTGTCACAAGGAGGGTGAAGGAAACTAAGTATCTGTTCAAGGAGTAAAAGAGAATAAAGAAAAGCCCAATC
>NW_004949134.1:1769723-1778334 GCF_000317375.1 Microtus ochrogaster | reverse complement strand
GAGTAGTACTCTAATATGTATGTAGTATGTATTCCACACTTTCTTCATCCATTCTTCCATTGAAGGGCATCTAGGTTGTTTCCAGGTTCTGGAAAAGCCCAATCTTAAATGAAATAAAGGGAGTGGTAATATCAGTGCAAGTCATCACATAAGTAAGCCCCAACTTGTAAAAAGAAATTAAGGAACAGCTTAGGTCCAGACATAGTGGTATATGCCTGTAATTTTAGCATTCAGGAGGCAGAGACAAGTAATCTCTAAGTAAGAGGCCAGCTTGGTCTACAGATCGAGTTCCAGAATAGCCAAATTTGGCATTGAAGGAAACCATTGAAAACAGAAAGCTGGTGAAAATGTAATTGAACAAGGAGAATATTCCAGCCCCAACAAGCAGCAGAATTTCCACCTTCATCCATATGCTCCTGATTTTAGTGTCAAGGATAGAAGAAAGGAGTTTATAGAATCTCACTACATGACAAAGGGAACCTTCTGAGACCAAGTGTGTGGCCTGTCTGTCCCTGCAAGGAGGACTTGTGAGGCCATTTTGTGAAGGCCACCCTGTGAAGGTGATGGCTGAATTTGCCTTGGAAACCCCAAGGTGTTGAAGGTTCCAGAGCCATGGGATGCCTGCTAAGAAGAGATGTTAATAAGGAATGGAACCAGTCCCCAGAAAGAGAAGTGTGTTACAGTCTGCAATTTGAAAGGAGTTGAAGTTCTGCAGAGTGCTTTTGAGAGGCCCAGGCCCCCACAAACTTAAGGTCAAATCTCCCAATTGCAATGCCACCAAACAGCCCATGGTCTGTTCAGCTGTCATATCTTTTTTTTTTTTTTTTGGCGGGGGAGACCAGAGTTTATAGGGACACTCAATCCATCTAAGGAAGGAACCTATAACCACCTACACATTAGGCATTCTTCTGAGCCTTGGGGTAGCAGGCCTAGAGACTGTAATATGATCTTTAGCAACGCAAGGTGAAAAGGAATGACTGACCAGAGTTAGGGAGGGATACTTTAATGATTCTCTGTGATTGACTGATTTAGTCTTTACATTGCTAGGGCAGGGCCCTTGTTATTTACTTTTGGGCTCTACATTCTTACTAGGTTGTTGGTTTCCATCAGGGGACTAATTAGCCCTGTGCAGCTTATGGTACTACAGTCTCAGTACATTTTATCCGGGGCCCACAAGGAGGACCCACGATTGCGTTCTCTAAAGTTACTACTAGAGAGGGGAATGAGAGGTCCAGGCCCCCACATTCAGTGAGTCTGTAGCTCTAGTAAAACCCTTGAGTAGCCTGGCTCAGGGTTCAGAGGCAAAGAAACTCACCATGAAAATGGGACTAGAGTCAAAGGAAGAGACACTGTGTCCCTGAACTTAGAGCCAAAGACATGTCCTCAGACCCTGAAACCAGGACCAAAAGAACACACTTAGCCCCTAGATTCAGAGAATGCCAAATATATTCACCCTGGTCCCAAAATTAGAGTCAAAAAGTTAAAAAGAATCAAAGAAAGAAACATTTTGATCCCAGAATTAGAGCCATCTTTATCCCTGACACAAAACCAGCCAATCCCTGAGCAGAGAAAATAGACCAATCACTGAGCCCCTAGAGGCTTGGAATTATCTCAGGAAGTTACTAACAGTTGGGAATTCCCTCCTACATCATAGGGCACAGCCAATCCCAAGCCTGGACGTCTGGAATTCCCCTCAAACTAACTCGGGTTAGCCAATCACAAGCCCATAGGCATATAACTATGCTCCTTTTCCTCCGCTTTGGAAGGGAAATGTATGTTCTGTGCCATTATATGTTGGAAGTACGTGATCTGCTCTTTTCAGTTTTATTTCATAGGAGGTGACAGTTAAATGATTACATGAATCTCAAAAGAGACTTTGAACTTTGGACTTTTCAACAACTTTGGACTATTATAGAATAAGGAGACTTTTGAAATTGGTCTGAATGCATGTCTACATTATGATATGCCCACAAGTCTATGGGTGCCAGGGAGTGGAATGTTTTGATGAGAATAGGGATAGCCCCCATAGCCTCAGGTGTGTGAATGCTTGGCCCATAGGGAGTGGCATATTAGTAGGTGTTGCCTTTTTGGACTAGTCATGGCCTTGTTAAAGGAAGTCTGTCACTATAGGGGTGGGCTTTGTGGTCTCAGATGCTCAAGCTAGGCCTAGTATCACTTCATTCCTTTTTCCTGGTGATCTAGATATAGAATTCTTAACTCGTTCTCCAGCACCATGTATACTTGGCACTGCCATGTCCGACCATGATTATAATGAGCTAAACCTCTGAAATGGTTAACTATCCTAATAAAATGTTTTTCTTTATAAGAGTTGCCATGGTAATTGTGTCTCTTCATAACAATAGAAGCCCTCACTTAGGCAATATCCAAAAACATGAAATGTGATTACGATCCAATAAGATGCCTTAGCAGATTAAGGCATTTGCCACCAAACCTGAGAACCTGAGTTTCATCCAAGGACTAACATGATGGAAGGAGACAGCTAACTTCTTCAAGTTATTCTCTGACTTTCACATATGTGCAGAATCATGAGCACATATCTGTGGGGCACACACTCCTGCATTTTCACATGCACACCACACATATACACACATGCACGCACGCACACACACACACACACACACACATTAATGAAAGCCAGCATAATGAGGAATCATAATTAGAAAAGATTGTTTTAATACTTTAGAAACACATTTGTAAACATTGTGTTCTGGTACTCATCTTCATGTTCTTAAAATCTATTTTATATCCAAGGTATAATCTATGAGGAAGATGATAGTTATGACTGATATTTATGAAACTTTAAATAATGCTTCAAAACACTACGGGGTAGGTTAAGTATCTTTATATTTTCTTATTCCTAACTTTTAATTATCCTCTGTAAGAAATTATTTTTCTCTCTTTGCATGGAGAGTGTGGGGTAATATTTTATACTGTGGCTCAGATTGCCTTGAACTCATGAAAATTGTACTACCTCAGCCCCCTATACATCGGAATTATAAATTTGAGCCATCAAGCTAGCTGAAAAGTTCTATTTTTACTCCCATTACCCAACTGAGGAAATTAACCATGGAGGAATAAAGGCTAGTCTAAAATCATGAGATACTAAGTGTTAGAAGCAAGGATTATACTCAGTCTGATGCTAAAGCTGACAGCATAGTGTGGTACTACCAGATGTTGTCAAATAACTGTTATTTATAATGTTTATAGTTACAATGTTAGTTGGAGGTGAGTGAGAGTAAAACGTCATGAATAAATGTATGCATCATTTCCTTTTTATACACGTTAGATGAATTCGAGTTTAACCCCAATGTTGTGATTTATCAAGACATTATTTACTGCATTTCTTCATATCTACCTCTCAGCATGGGCATTAGTAACTTGCTGTGTGGTTGTTAATTTCAATCACTTTACATTAGGTCAAGCTGCCAAGTTCACCAGTGAGATGTAATGTGTCTGCAAAATAAATGCTGCTTTCGGAAAGATTTTCTGTCAATCATTATGTTCTTCACAGTGTTTTTAATGAGCCAACACAAGTCACAGAAAATTGCCCAGTCGGATTCATCAAATAGATCCTTCCACATTTGTAACATAGTCAATTAATTCAAAACATTATTAGCCTAGTCAAGAATTACAGCTACAAATAATGATTCTTCCAAGTTAATATAGGAGAGCTGAAAAGTCGACTTCAAAAACTATTGCCAAAGGAAAGTTCTTTAAGTATTAGTAGTAAGCATGTAACCAGAATGAGAATGATTGCTGTTACAAAACCAAAAACTTATTTCAAAAAGCCTATTAATAGACTTTACTTTTGCTATTTCTTGTTGGAACAGGAGCTTAACCTATAGACAACATGGTTGACTTCTGCATATTTCCTAATAAAAATTTTGTTATTTTCTTTGAAGATATATTTGAATAATTGAAGAAAGTACCAAGAGTCTCTTAGGTTACATATTTTAGTACATGTCTTGAGGATAAGATTTGTTTTATTAGCATTATTATTCATTTTGTATCCCTGAGTGCAACATCAACAAAATACAGATACACACTCAGGATACATATACAGTGAAAGATATGACTACAGTGGAATTCAGTTGCAAGTTTTATTATGTTTTAAAAAACAAATTTTAAGAGTACACAAAAGACACTCAAATATTTGAAATCATCTAAAAATTGCTTGTATCATTTTTCCATTTACTTTTATGTTAGTGGTTTTATTGGGAAATAATTTATACACCATAAAGTTAAGCCTTTTAAAGTGCATATTTCAGTAGCTTTTAGTATATTTACACAGTTGCACATCCATAACTACAATGAATTTGAGAGAATTTCTGTCACATCCAAAAATATATATATATATATTGGGCTTGGAGTGTTTCCTCAGTGTTTAAGCCCATTTGTTGTTCTTTAAGAAGACCTGAGATTGATTTCTCTTCACCCACAAGGCTACTCATAACCAGCCATAATCCCAATTCTAGGGAATCTGACACCCTCTTTTGACCTCATACCAGGTAAGCACATGATATAAATACACATATGCAGACAGGCCACCGAAATGTAAAATAAATCCTTATATAAGAAAAACATGGGGCGGTGAGATAGTTTAGAGTTTAAAAGCACTGATAGAGTTCCTGAGTTCAATTCCCAGTAACCATATGGTGGTTCACAATCTATAATGTAACCTGTTGCTCTCTTCTGTCCTGTAGGCATACATGTAAGGGGAACACTGTATACATGTTAAATAAATGTTAAAATTAACAAAGAAATATATATATATAATATATAAACAAACAAATAAATAAATAAAACCATAAACCTTATATGTATTAGCCTTAAACTCCTATTCTCTGACTCCTAGGAAACACTAATCTCTCTTGTTTTTACAAAATTGCTATTTAAAGATTTTGCAACAAATTGAATTAATATGTAGTTCTCTTTGTTTTCTTTAACATAAAATAGCGTTTTCAAGTTTCATATTGTAGTGTACATCACTAATTAGTTTTTATGGCTAAGTAGTATTCCATTCTTAAAATAATGTCTGTAAGTCTGTTGATAGACAATTGCATTACTTTGGATATTTGGTCACATTGAGTAATACTGTGTTTCTATGAAGTTCAACACAGCATTAGATTTATTATATATATGAATATTTCTGTGAACAGAAATTTTCACTTCTTTTCAACATATCCTCGAACATGAAAATTCTTGGTCATAAAAATTCTAAATTTAACATTTGGTAAAGTTGTAGATTTCTCCCCCATTTTATATTTCTTCTATCAATTCTAGAGAATTCCAGTTTTTCCAGTTCTCCAAGACTTTAATATTGTCTGCTTAGAAAAAAAGTACAAAAAAATCAGTTATCCTAATTGTAGCAAGGTGTATTACATTAAAAATTCTATTTGCATTTTCTCGCTGAGTAATAACACCAGTAACTTAGTCACTTTTTTACTGGGCTATCCTGAAAGTGCAGTTCATCAATTTATTATGGTATATATCATTTTGGTATTATATCTAACAGTCTGCTCTCAAATATGAACTCCTATTTTGATACTAATAAGACATTAATTTGATCTAGGTTTTTTTGGTACTTCTCTCTTAGCAAGATGTAATTATGTTCCACATTTTAATGTGCTGTATTTTCCAAATCATTACATTCAATTTGTAATTATTTTCCATGAGATGTCTTCTTTATTCATGTATTACTTATAAACATGTTATTCTCAAGCAAATAGATATTTTCCTCTGTGTGTGTGTTTGTGTGTGTGTGTGTGTGTGTGTGTGTGTACAGTTACCATACTTCAAGAAATTGCCATTTGAAATTTGGGGAGACAAATTCATTTATGTCCCAAAGAACAGACTTTCTTGGTGATTATATTTCACTTTCCAGGGGTGACTTTTTCCATCTATGTTAGTTAGAAAATTTTGGGTTCTTTTAGTGTTCACTTTTTTGATAACCTTGCTGATTTTCTGATTTATATGAATTGCTGATAACAGGACACTGATTTATTTTTTAAAAAATATTTCTTTCTTCTCTTCTTTCTAGACGTTGTACAACACAAATTTTAGATTTCTGTTATTGTATCAAAGCCCTGTGCTATTTTTCCACTTTCTGATTTCCTGTTCTTTTCACAGTTGAAACAAATTCTGGATTGAATGAATTCTAATCTGTCCTGTCCTTAAATTCACTGGTTTTATCCTCTGCCGTCACCAGTCAAACATTAAGCCCACTTATTGAACTTTTTTTTTTTTTACATTTCAGCTCTATGATGTCGATTTGACTCCTTTTTATAGCTTCTATTTTTATGATGGTTGCTTTAGAAACCTTGTCAGATAATGCCAAGATATGATTCATCTTGGTGTTGTTATCAGATGGTTGTCTTTTTTCTCATTCATGCTGCAATTTTCTTGGCTATTAACATGACAAAAGATTTCTTATTATATTGTAGACATTGTAGATATTATGAGACACTGAATTCTATTTAACCATCTCGTTTTAGAAAGTAATCACTATTTCAGTGTAGCATAAGAACAGTGTACTGTACTTGCTCTTTTCCCTACTGTACCTCACCAACACCATATGGTCACAAGTAATTAAAACTCTCATTTCATGTGCGGAGTGTATAGGTGTGACTTCTACTTGCTCCTGTAGACATGACCTTGGTGAAAGTAGGTCACAAATTTATTCCCTTTATTTTCTTTGTGAGATATAAGCTCATTTTCCCACTGGAACCTGCCAATACTACCCAAAATAAAGGGAGAGGACAGGTTCACACTATTCTATGAGGAGACAGAAGCTCACTCTTCACATTCTTCACTGCTACCAGAGAAAGAAAACTAAAAAGTAGCCCTACATCCTATCATTCCATTCAGTTTTTATGATGGTGGATGAAAACAAAATCTTAGCTCCCTACTGTGTCTTGTTGATATTAAGGACTGCAGGATAAATGAAGTGGATATTGGCTGCAACTTGCACTACCTTGGATCAGTTTTGTTGATCTTGGAAGAAGAAATGTCTTAGTTCACTACTGGATCCTACTACTGCCAGAGGCACTACTGTGGATTTGGACTGTTTCCAGATTACCTGTAACTATCAGACAAGGGTGGAAGGCTAGGTCCCTGGTCAATCCTGCCAATACTGTCTTGGTAGGAGAACCAAAGCATGACCTGTTTTGAATGGGTGGAAAATGGACGTTCAAATGTCTTATCCAACTCTAACCTCACACTGCAAGAAAATTTGAGGGCTGCATCATTCTGCCAGGTGGCAGACAATATTAGTCCCCATCTTGATTCCAGAAAGAGTGAAGAAAACCCTGTGCTACTCTGTATTCGCTGTGGCAAAGAGACGTATGCCACACTGAAATACTTGGGGCCCTAAAGAAAAACTTTTTTTTTGGTTCATACTTGTTTGGGGGATAGGAATACTGCCTCAAAATGTATTTTTAGACTAGTAGGCCACCCCTTTTCTAATCCATTAGCTTGGAGAAAGGGCTCCTTTATTTTTAAGTTTTGTCTGTGCTTACTGATTCTAATTCTGAAACTTCCTGTTCATGATCTATGGGAAGTAATAAAGAACCACAGAGAGGTCAAGATCATGCTGTTCTTCAAGCCTCAATGTCCATAGACAGTATACTTTTCATATAGCTTTTATAGTATCCTTATTTATATTTGTTATATTACATCCAAGGATATGGGAACATATACTACCATAAATGTAAGTGACATGTCAAGTTGTATGATTTGAATTTATTTTTTTTCTTCTAGAAAACATTTTTAAGTTTTCTTATAAATCAAGTTGACAGTAAAGTGCCTTTTTGTGTGAGTAAAAAATACAAAAGTCTAATGTTAGTAACAATTTCCCTGGATTTTGAATATCAAAACATATCTATTTTTATCCTTGTGTCTTCCAAATGCAAAGATATGTTTTAGTGATTACAACATGGATACAGTAGAACTTTTTTTAAAAAAATGTATAATCATCTAAAAACAAGAGTTTATAACCTGAGAAAGAGAAAATAAGCAAAAACTAAAAGTCCAATCAAGTAGTTAAATGAATAAATTTTGCTAGAAAGAGTGAAGAAACCGGCTTCTTGCAGGTGACTTTAAAGCAATATGCAAGCAAAACTATATTGTAAAACTATAAACATTTTAAAATTATGGGACTAGAGAGGTGGCTGAATGGTTACAAGCACTGGCTGTTCTTCGAAAGGATATGGGTTTTATTCTCAGCACCCATGTGACCACTGACAACCAACCATCTCTAAATCCAGTCCCTTGTGGCCCATCACCCTTCTTCTGGCCTCTTCAGGCACTGCATGCGCACAGTGCACAGACATGCATGCAAGTAGAATACTCATACACATAAAAATAAAAATATAAATTTCAAATTGAAATAAAAATGCTACAGAAACCTCAGTTAAAAATAAAACCCAGTTCTGATTATATAGCTCAATGGGTAAGAACTTCTTTTTCTAGCATGAGGACCTGAGTTTAGATTCCCACCATCCACATAAAAAAAGATGGGTGCTCCTGACTGCTCTTTGGACTGGAGAGGGAGGGGGAGAAGGGTGGGAGGAGGGGGAGAAGGGTGGGAGGA
>NW_004949134.1:1756959-1769623 GCF_000317375.1 Microtus ochrogaster | reverse complement strand
CACTTCTCGTTGAAATGCTACTGGCTATTGATAGTTACTCAGGAAGGGGAATCCATTTTATCCAGGGATGTCCTACAAGCATGCACATTCTAACAGCACTTAAATGAGTCAATGGTTACTTTAAAAGACAGTTAAGAAAGTATGTGGGAGGAATAGTAAGTGGTATTGGAGGAGATGAAAAAGGGGTGGGTTTAATTAAAATATGTTATATACATCTATCAAATCATCAAATGGTAATTAAAAATTCAACAACAAAAATAATAAGAAGAAAAACTAAAATCAGAGCAAATGGTTATCTTACAAGCTAAACAAACAAAGGTGGATACAGGAGCACATACCTTTAATCCCAGTACTGGGGAAGCCAAGACAGATGGATCCCCAGTCTACTCAAATTAATGAGTGGCTGTTTCAGTTGGAGGAATTGTCTCCAAAGTCAACTTGGAGAAAGTTAGAGGAAGACAGCCAACATTGACCTCTGGACTCCACACATACATGCATGCACATATGCATAATAGATAGATAGATAGATAGATAGATAGATAGATAGATAGATAGATAGATAGATAGACATATAAATTAGAGGTTTTAAGGCTATTTCCCTAGATGATAAGAAGCAACACATAAGCCATAGAAATTAGAAAATGCTGAACCAGTCTTTGATTTTTCTGTGTATCAAAATAATGGTTTTAGGACCCAAGATAATAACAACAGAATTGGTAAAGCTAGTACAGTTCTTCATGAAGCTCATCTAATATTTCCTGTCAAATTAATCGAGTATGTAATGATGCTAAATATATAGAGAGAAAACTGGAAGTTGGTTCCTCCACATTTGTCCTCAGTGATCATTATTTTTTAAAAGCCAGAAGGAAAGAGCATGAAATAAAAATTGACATTAGGATTGTTTTTGTTTCCATAATTCCATAATTCAAAAGCCTAAGAAAGATGCAGAAGAAGTGATTTTTCACGTTAAATTTATCCCAGAGAATGTAGGCCAGTGTTAGAACAACTGCTTTACATGAAGTAGACTCTGGTTTCTATCCCTAGCACCTCAAAAATTTGACTGTCTGGTACTTTTTGGCATCTCAGTTATGTCAGTTTAGTTTTATAAAAACACAGGCTTGCTTGTATATGTATACATATATAGGATAATATATTTCTGAAATTATAGTAAATTTCTGTAAGGAGTCTCCAGTATAAATGGAATAAATATTAATTACTTTTAACAAAGTAAATGGTATGTATACATGACTTTTAAAAAACTCAGTGGTATATATACATATATGTACATATATACACTGATTGAAGATAAATCAGCAATTATCTCATAAGAATAAATCCAAATCTTAGCTTTCTCATTTAAAAGTTTGTGTATGGGGGGGGGCATGTGCATGGCACATCACTTGTGTGGAAATTAGAGGACAACTTGTAGCAATTGGTTCTCTCCTTCCACCATGTGCTTCACAACAATAGATAGCAGGCTGCTATACTTGTCAGCAGGCACCTTTATTCACTGAGCCATCTTGCTGGCCCTATTTTCATCCTCTTCATCATCTAAGTTGTGAAGCACTTCTCCATCTATGTCTAAGACAAATGCATCATTTTTAGAAATCTATTTCTCTCTCTCTCTCTCTCTCTCTCTCTCTCTCTCTCTCTCTCTCTCTCTGTGTGTGTGTGTGTGTGTGTGTGTGTGTGTGTGTGTGTGTGTGTGTATCCCTGGTTAGGAAAAAGGAAAGAGAGACTGACACAACAGTATATAATTGTTCTGAAAAAATGGGGTAGGGAAAGTGGGAGGATGGGGGAGGGAAATGGGAGGAAGGGAGGAGGTGGAATTTTTTTAATAATAATAATAATAAAATGTTGGGTCTCTTGATGAGTAAAATCTTATTAAAGCAGTTGATTAATAAGTTTGATAAGTTTTAATAAACATCAAGGCAAAAGTACTGCAAGAAAAGTTTTGTTCACTTTAATAATTTTAGAAATAAAAAGAATAAGCATTAACTTACAGCTTGCTGCAGGAAAGGCTTTAATGGAAGCTGTGATTCTAAAAGGATACCCTCTGACTCACAAGAATCATCCCAGGCATACAAAGCAAGATGAGAAGGGAAGAAAAAAAAACCTACCCTGGGAAAAGATTAAGAAAGGAAATATGTTTAGTCATAGAGCAAAGAGGGAGGAGAGTATCAGAGGCCCAGAGGAAGCAAAAGAAGCAATACAAATGGGAAGAAGGGATAAAAGTGCTGGAAGATGAGGACTGGTCTGGATTTGTTTGAAAGGCATTGAGAGAAGGTTAAGTGATTTGCTAAAGGTCCCCTACTGAGTCACTGGCACTGATGCTTCCAGCCCTCCTATTTTGGGTCTCCTCTTTAGTTCCTTGTCTCTACACCGAAATAGACGTTCTATGTGATTTTCTCTCATTGCAAATCTTTTATACTTTAACTCAGAAAGCCATGTTTAGAGAGTTGTGTAGGTGGCTGTTTTTAATGTTGAATTTTTCCCCCTTCTTTGGGAAAACGGCTGGTATAGAAAGCTTCCTTGAATCAGTTTTGAGACAAATAAAAGACAAATGTGTTATTCTACTGAGACTGTCAAAATGAAAGTTTACTTTGAAGTAGGATACTAGAATATATGAGAGAATACTGGGTTTTGTCATAAAAACTGGCATCTGAGCATTCTTTGTGCTGTCAGAGAGAATGACAACCTAACAGGGCCAAAGTCAAAGTGAGGAAATGGATTTAGTTTTCTCTAATCACTGACACAACATTGGCATGAAAAGGGCAAACGTTAGGGATACAGTAACAATTCAGAATATGGAAAATAGAACAAAATCACAAAATAATTTTAAAAAGTTTCAAAATTTCAAAGTACAATTACCACTTGATTAAGAACATTTTATTAGTAAGTGTAGTGTTTAAAAACAAGCTATTGATTTCATTCTGCAATTTTTGATGCAAGACAGTTAGATTTAACAGAAATCTTCCTATCTTTAGAATACTGCTGCTTAGATTCATCCATCTGGAGTCTGATGTTTGAAATAGTTATTTCTAGAACTCTCTGTGGATACAAATCAAAACAATATAATACAAAAATCATTAAAAATGAAAACAAATTCATTTTTAGATTTTTTTCTCTATATAATTAATTCTGCATCTAGTTCCTTATTTTACAGACTTGGATTTTTTAACACTGTGTGGTGCTCAAAGAAAAATAGTAAATGTAAAATAAAAAGAAAACTGAATATTATATCTTAGTTGATAAATTTCCTACATTACCTTCATTTGTATTCTTATACATAAAAATATCAATTTAGGTAAAAACTTATTCATATCCATGGGCTATTGGGATTAAGCTCATTGACAAACTTTGCATACTGTATGGAAAAACACTAAGTACGATAGTTCTCAAGTCAAGTCAAAACTTTTATCCTTCAATGTAGAAATGCTAAATGTCAACATTACAGAGTTAAAGATAGTCAGGGTCACAATGTGGGTGCTGGGAATCAACCCTGGGTCCTCTGTAAGAACAGGGACTTGTGCTCTTAACTTCTGTTCCAGCATTTCTCTAGGTCCCTTAACAATAGATTTTTTAAATATCACAACTTCAATCAATAAAATAAATAGTAAGCCTAATAGCTTGGCAGTGGCATTAGAAATATTCACTAAAATAATCCTGTATCACTCCACTACCTTACAATTGAACTCCCCAAAATGAACTTGAAATCTTAATGTTCTTCTAGAGACTCCTTTAGGATTCTCTCCCCTTTAGAATTCAAGGTTGCCTCGGTGAAGTTTTCTTTGGACTCAGATGTCACAGTACTGTTTGTTCCTTCTGTTCTTCAATTTATTCTTCCATTAGATACTACATGACTTCAATTTTCCCTCGATCTGAATGTGGCGGACAAAGAGGGCTGACTGAGAAGCCAAGGACAATGGTACTGGATTTTGATCCTATTGCATGTACTGGCTTTGTGGAAGCCTAGTCTGTTTGGATGCTCACCTTCCTAGACCTGGATGGAGGGGGGAGGACCTTGGACTTCCCACAGGGCTAGGGAACCCTGACTGGTCTTTGAACTGGAGAGGGAGGGGGAGGAGGATGGGGGAGGGGGAGAGAAATGGGAGGAGGGGAGGAGGTGGAAATTTTTAAGAAAAAATAAATTAAAAATGTGAAAAAAAGAACTCAATAAACTAGACATCAGAATACCAACTAATCCAATGAAAAATTGGGGTACAGATCTAAACAGAGAATTCTCAACAGAAGAATATTAAATGACCAAAAGACATTTAAGGGATTGCTCAATATTCTTAGCCATCAGGGAAATACAAATTAAAATGACTCTGAGATACCATCTTACATAATCAAGCTGGCTAAGATAAAAACCATCAATGATAGCTTATGTTGGCAAGGATGTGAGAGTAAGAGGAAGACTCCTCCATTGCTGATGGGAGTGCAAACTTGGACAACTGCTTTGGAAATCAGTATGGTGGTTTCTCAGAAAAATGTGAATGAATCTACCTTAAGACCCACCAAAACTACTCTTAGACATCTACCCAAAGGATGCACACTCATATCACAAGGACATTTGCTCAATTGTGTTCATAGCAGCATTAGTTGTAATAGTCGGAACCTGGAAACAACTTAGATTCCACTCAACAAAAGAAGAGATAAAGAAAATGGAGTACTACTCAATGATAAAAAACAATAATACCTTGAAATCTACATGCAAATGATGATACTAAAAAAAAACCATCCTGAGTGAGAGAACACAGAACCAGAATGACAAACATGCTATATACTCACTCATAAGTGGATATTAGCTGTAAAGCAAAGGATAATCAGCATATAGTCCATGACCCTAGAGAAACTCGGTAACAAGGAGGACCCTAAGAGTGACATACATGGATATACATAGTAAGGGGAAATAGACAAGATCTCCAGAGAAAATTGGGGGCATAGGGAGGGGAAGGGACAGTGGAAAGGGAGGGGGAAGAGAAAATGATAGGAGAACATGAGGGAAGCAGTGGCCAAGATGTGGAAAGATAAGAGAGGGAGAGCAAGGAAAGAGATATCTTCACTGAGGGAGCCATTTGGGGGCTAGTGAGAAACCTGGCACTAAGGAAATTCCCAGGAATCCATAAGGATGACCCCACTAAGACCCTAAGCAATAGTGGAGGCCTTACCTTGTAATCAGATTGATGACTACCTTAATTGTCATCATAGAAACTTCATCCAGAGACTTGACAGAAGCAGATGCAGAGATCCATAGCTAGCATTGGGCCAAGCTCCCAAAGTCCGATCAAAGAAAGGGAGGAGTGATAATATAAGCAAAGGGGCCAAGACCATAATTGGGCCAAGCTCCCAAAGTCCAATCAAAGAAAGGGAGGAGTGATAATATAAGCAAAGGGGTCAAGACCATAATGTGAATACCCATAGAAACAGCTGACCTGAGCTAGTGGGAGCATACTGACTCTGGAATGACAGCTGGGGAACCTGTATAGGACCAAAATGGGCCCGCTGAATGTGGGTGACAGTTGGTGGCTGGGGCAGTCTGTGGGGTTACAGACAGTGGGACAAGGATTTATCCCTAGTGTTTAAGAACTGCTTTTTGGATCCCATTTTCTTTGGAGGAATACCTTACTGAGCCTAGAGATAGAATGTCAGGCCTTGGTCCTACCTCAAAGCAATGTGCCTGAGTTTGGTGACTCCCCATGGAAAGCCTTACCCTTTCTGACGAGTGGATAGGGAATGGAGTGGGTGGAAAGTAGCTGGAGTGGGAGGAGAGGAGTGAGAGGGAACTGGGATTGGTATGGAAAATGAGAAAAGATTGTTTCAAAAAATAGAACACCCTGAAGTTCATTCTCGTTTGTTCTGCTCTCTTCCAATCCAGGCTCCTACTTCATACATTTTATTTTCTTGTTATTTTCCATGACAGGAAGATTTATTTCATTTTCTTTCTTTCTTCTTTTCTTCAATTAATTCTTCTATTAGATACTACATGACTGCAGTTTTCCCTCGGTCCTCTTCTTCCAGAACCTCCTTTCCCACCTCCCCTCTCTCCAAATCTACTCCTTCTCCATTTCCTTTCAGAATAGTGCAGGCCTTCCAGGGATTATCAACCAAACTGGAATAACAAGTTAAAAAAAGACTAGACACATACCTTCGTATCAAGGCTTGATGAGGCAACCCAGTAGGAGGAAAAGTGTCCCAAGAGCATGAGCATGACAAAGAGTAAGAAAATCCCGGAACGCCCACTGTTAGTAGTCCCGCAAAAAGACTCATGATTATGCTAGGCTCCTTTCTATGTATATAGCGGAATATCATTACAAATCATTTCATTGACTTTTTGTTTAGCCAGTCATGTTTGGTTCATTTCTAGATCACTGTATTAGCCATTCTCTGGTTCCTGGTCCTCTTGGCACTATCAGGTGTGGGATCTCCTCTCATGACATGAGTTTCAAGTTGGAACAGTCATTGGTTGTCCGGTTCCACAAGTTCTATGCCACCTTTACCCCTTGCATCTTGCAGACAGGGCAAATTGTACATAGAAAGTTTTGTGCTGCAATACAAAAAAAAATTTGTTTTGTTTCCCCTAAAACTACTTGTTCCTTCATGTCACTCTGCCCTGTGCTGAATAGCTCCAGGGACTGATTAACCTTGGGGGAGGTGATGAGGAAATAAAGAAAGATGGACTCACGGACATAGAAAAGCTGGAATCAGGTGAACAGGTTCTCTCGAATGGAGAACGTGTAGGAATCCAGAAGCTCAGCATGTTTATTATAAACTATTAATAAAGGAGGTGGGATTGCTGTATATATCTCAACAGGAAAGCGAGGTTATTACAAACAGATAAACAAGAAGCCTGCTTTAGCTAATCGTGGTATAACAGTATCTGCAAGGGAACAGTCTTCAGGACCATAAATATCCAAATATCTGGAGGGAGAAAGCCAAAATGGACATTTTTGCACACATTATCAATATCTGCTCTAGGATCAGAGGAGATCTTTACCATCCCTTTGAGCATCACAAGGCTTTGCTGCTTTCACAGGCTGAAGCATTAACAACTTAACGTGCCCATGTCAGAAATGCATATTCATTCAGGATTTTACTTTCTTGCTAGATCTTCCCCTTTCTTGTTTCTTTGATGTTCAGGATGAATCTTCAAGCTTACTCCAGGGTTAGTGCACTGCAATGCTTGACACTAGACTATAATGATGTTAAGAAGGAAGAATATAATATCCAATATATGCCCACTATGTACAACAAAAAGAAAAGGGATGTTTTAATAGTTTAAAGGAATTGAAACCTCAAAGCCCCTCAAGGGTCATTTTTGCAATATTAGCAGGAGAAACCAATATGAAACCTTTTGCTTTTCTAGGATGTACTAATATAATTGGGCTACATCCATGCTATCATTATTGGAAGTCCAACACCCTGGAGGTGGATCCCAATTAATTCCCAATTATATTTGCTCTCATAATGAGGAGCTGCTCTACACATATGTGTTGGTCTTCTGTGTGACATATTAAATCCTGTCTAAATCGCAGAGCTATAACCCACAGTGAATAGTTGGACAGAGCCCTTTAGAACTCCAGGTGATTAGAGCCTTGCTCCCCCAAAACAAAGGGACTCATTAGTATAAACAGGTATGGGACAAAGTGACCAAGCTGCTGAGTGAAAAGGCATAGGTTCAGTTGACTACTCCCCTGACAGGGTTACTTGAATGCATACAATTACCGGAAACATCAGAAATATAGCTGCTGGGTTGTTCTAAAACTAGGCATCATTTAAATCCACCAAGAGTTTTTCCTTTTGCTACTTGCCTACATTGCTAGTGTGTGCCTTGTCCCTCAACAGGCCATAAGCTCCTTGGTGCAAAGGTCACCTCTCTACACAGTTACGGACTCTTTTGGGTTCCGTTACTTGTGTGGGGCAATGTAAAAGGCCTCCTCACCAAGAACCCATTAGTTTCCCAGACCAGTGTACCAAGCCTGCCTGGCCAGACACCACTCAGAACTCCAGCACTGGGGTCCATAAATGCCCAGTGATTGTTTTTTTTTTTGTTTCAAATGTAGCATGAAAAGAGTTAAACTGACAGTTAAATTGTGAATGCACTCTGGTCCCACTGCCATATATCCACCCCTTGTTTTTGTTGTTTGATTGTTCTCATATTTTTTAAGTAAGCAATTCATCACACACTTCCATGGAAACCAAAGGCATGCATACTGAACACAGCCCAAGAACTATTGAAGTTTCAATGCTCTATCTCACTTTCACAGTTTCCCTCAAATCTCACCCAAAGCACTGACATTTAACTACCTACCTCTAGATTCTACTTGTTCCCAAAATCTCTCTCAAAGTACTTACACATAACTATCTCCAGATTCTACTTATCCCAACGTTTTACATTGGATAAATCAGAAAGTTCCCCTTTATCCCTTTATTTCTTTCTGTGAAGTTATTTCCTTCCCTTTATTTCTTTATCCATATGAGCATGTTTTTCACAGGCGTGCTCCCTCCTCTGACTGTGGGTTCTCCATATGCAGTGTCCATAATCACTTTCCCTGTTGAAACACCACTTGACATATTCTGCATGTCTCTGGGGACAGACCAAGCAGGGTAATAAGGGAATACAGAACAGACATACAGACTCACAAACGCACAGAAAATCTGTGCTCAGGTGGACTAGGCTCTCTAATGGAAAAGCCTTAGCATGCCATAAACTTAGTCTGCTTCTTAGACACATTTGAATACGGAGGTGCAGTTATTGTGTACATCTGTACATTAAGCAGGGCTATTACATACAGATAAACAAGGAGGCAGGATTATTGTATGCACCAGAACAAGGAAGTAGGCTTAGGTAATCTCAGCAAGAACAGCCTAAGGGAGCTAAACATTCAAATATCCTGGGGTAGGGGAACACCTAGAATGGACTTTCTTCGCATAACTATCAGTATCTGCACTAAGACCTGAGGAAGGATTTGCTATCCCTCCTAGCCTCACCCAGGGACTGCTTTGCCGCTCCGTGAGTGTGAGGTAATTATTGGAGTTCAAGGCATGGCTATGTCAACAACACACATTCAGTCAGGACTTTACTTGTTCTTTATATGATCCTTCAAATAAACTACCCTTATTAAAAACTACCATGTAAAATGTGATTTTTGTGGTATCCCTTACTGCTACAATTAACTACTAAAAAGTTATTTAGTTTCTTTTCTCCTAGAAGGACTATTCACAATGTCAGGTTATCCTTCGAACAAATTCTAAACACTTGGGTGCTTATTGTTTTTACAGTTTTCTGAAGCTATTATTATAATGAAATCCATGGCCTTAAAGGCAGTTTGAAATACATTCTTTAAATGCTTTCCAGGACACACCTGTAGTGAATTCCATCTACTGTTGTTTCCACTTGTTTTTTGATTTTCTTTCTGGTTTCAAAAATAATACTGTGACATGAGAAATTCTTTAGTATGACTCTACTTGTGCAGCTCTCTTAAATAAAGTAGCAGTAACAGTAATTAAATAATAACAAAGCTAAGGGAATAGTATCCCACAAAAATCTCATGAAAAGATATGAGATTTTTCAATAGTTTAAAATAGTCTCTAAAAAATCAAACTTTTCAAAGAAATTTATGCTTAGTTTGAAAATTCTTTCTAAAGTTAATTTGGATCTGGCAGATGAGCTAATTTATTACCTGATTTTTTTTTTTTTTTGTAAAGCAGAAGAGGACTTACAAACTAAGATAATTCTCTTGTACTTACTATATTTTGAGTCTTGTGGATCTAAAGATAGATAGTATGTATGAGATGCATGATAGGGAACACAATAAAAAACATAAATGTATTAAGTGCATAATGCAAAATAGAAAATGGAAAAATAAAATTTAAAAAGCAGAGTCACAAATTCAGCATATCTTTAAAATACAAAGTATTTTCAATTAGGAATTTTTGCATGACATTTTATTCCTATATTGATTCATAAATACATTATTATATCTGTTAAATAGCAACAGGTTTTTTAGGAATATTTAACAAACTCCATTAGTTATGCAACAATAAGCTTGCTGAGTACTTTGTGGAAAGTGCTATACTTCTGCTTGCAGAAACTTATGAGACTTAAAGTATAATAAAGTGAAAACTCAATTTATAAAGAAATAAATATTTATCTTTAAAATTTTTTTGTGCTGGAGAGATCCTACTTTAACTTTTTTATTAATTCATTCATTTGTTTTACATCCTACCCACAGCCTCCCCTCCCACCTTTCTTTCTATTCCCTCCTGTCAGCTAAATTCTGCCACCCTCAATCCATCCATCCCTCATATTTGCTAAGAAAGGGGCAAGCCTTCACATGGCACCTACAAAACATGACATACCAAGCGGCCATAAGACCAAGCACCTCACCTTGCATTACGACTGGGCAAGCATGCTTAACAGGTTACCAAAAGCCAGCCAAAGCACCAGGGACAGCCCCTGCTGCAATTACCTGGAGTTCCATAGGTAGACCAAGCTGTGCAACTGTCACATATATGCAGAGGGCCAAGTTTGATCACATGAAGGCTCCTTGACTATAATTCAGACTTTTTGAATTCACATTAGCCAGGTTAGACATTTCTTTGGGTTTTCCTCTAATGTCCCTGACCCCCCTGGCTCCTACAATTCTTCATCCCTCTCCTCATTTTTTTTCTTATTAATTTCGTGTATCTGTGTATGTGTTTGTGTTTGAGTGGACATGAGTGTATGTGCCTGCATAGGCCTGAAAAGGACATCAATGGTATATGTGAGCCATGAGACATGAATTGTGAGAACTAAAATTAGATCCCCTGGGAAAATAGAAAGTGTTCTTACTATTACTCAAGGCCATGCACAAATTGGAAACAGTTAATAAAATTTTTGAAAAAAAATCTTGGCAGTGTCCTTCACACAACCCTTCAATATAAATTTTAATTAATTAAAAGAATGGTCATCATAAATTATAAATGAGACAAAGAGCATTTAACCTGATTTAAACATTACATTGTATATTAATATACAAAGCATTACATTAGTCCTTGCTGCTATTTATGTCTTTTTCCTTTTTATCTATTAACTAAAATTTTTTCAAGTTAAAATTTTGATTCCTGAAAATATGAATTTTATACTTTATTGTGTACATATATGAATAAACAACTATCACATTATTTTTCACAAAGAAGTCTTTACAATTAAAGCACAAATACAGGAAGTTATATGATAAGTTATAAGAAAATACTTGATGTGTTTAAAATATTTCTTTTAAACAATAAAAAGGGGGAAAATAAAAAATATAGCAGCATACATGACAAAAATATATGGCTAAATTTTTAGTTAGGCATAAATTATTTCATCAAAATATGAATTAATAAGAAAATACAGCTACCATAGAAAATGCACAAAAACTGTTAAATGATTAATAAGAATTTAAGTATAAATTTCTTAAAAGTAAATGAAGCGATACTTAACTTTTGGATTTCAAAAATGTAAGTCACAATAAGCACATTTTGATATTGTAGGGATTTCTGTCCTGCCCAATTCCCACAGTCGTTAAGCCCAAAGAATTCACACAGAGGTCTACATTAGTTATAAACTGATTAGCCCATTAGCTCAGGCTTTTTATTACCTCTTTTGACTTATATTAATCCATTATTGTTATCTATTTTAGCCATGTGGCTCAGTACCTTATTCAGTGTTGCAGTCACATCTTGCTGCTTCTGTGGTTGAGTCAGGACTCAAGAAGAATGGGCTTCCTCCTTCCCAGAATTCTCCTGTTCTCATTGACTCACCTCTACTTCCTGTCTGGTTGTCCCCCTATACTTCCTGCCTGCCTACTGGCCAATCAGTGTTTATTTAAAATATAATTTATAGAACACAGATCATTCTCCCACACCATTTTGAAGCAAGGTGACCAAACTTAATCTTTTTTTGTTATTTTACATCCATAGCAGTTGTCCCTTCCTCATAGTTCCTCTCTGTCCACTTCCCTTTTCTTCCTGCTCATTCACTCCTCTGTTTTTATTCCAAAAAAAGGCAAATCTCCCATAGATATCAACAAGACATGGCATAGCAAGGTATAGTAAGATTTGGTACCTACTCTCCTATTAAGTGTGTTTGGAATTGGTTTACAATTTTCAAAATTATTTATTAATTTATTAAGAAAATTTGTTGGCATACAAAAGGCTTCCACAATAGCCCAGAATAAAGTATAACAAAGGTTTATTTATCTGGAGATAAATTAACAGAAAGAGTAGCAATCTGCAAGCCTTTGCATGTGATGGGAACTGGACCTAAATATAGTAGCCAGGAGGTTCATGCATGCTTTTTGTACATTTATAGTATAAGACACCATGCCCAAAGTGAGCCAGTTTCTTTTAAAAATTTTGAGAATATATATATTTGCAGAGTTGCACTGGCTTCTAATTTGAGATCCTGAGATCCTCTTGTCTTCAGAATCAGAGGGTTTTTTTTTTATTGATATTTATTGAACTCTACATTTTTCTCTGCTCCCCTCCCTGTCTCTCCCCTCCCACTTCAATCCTCCCCCAAGGTCCACATGTTTCCAATTTACTCAGGAGATCTTGTCTTTTTCTATTTTCTACTTCCCATATAGATTATATCTATGTAAGTCTCTCTTAGTGTCTGCATTGTTGTCTAAGTTCT
>NW_004949134.1:1755376-1756414 GCF_000317375.1 Microtus ochrogaster | reverse complement strand
CCTCCCTCTTCCCTCCCACTCCCCTACACTCCTTTTCCCCAACCCCTCCAGTCCCAAGAGAGGGCAAGGCACCCTGCCCTGTGGGAAGTCTAGGGCTTTCTCCCCTACATCCAGGATGAGCAAGGTATGAATCCAAAGAGATTAAGATCCCCAAAAGACAGTACATGCAGTAGAGACAAAACCGAGTGCCATTTCATTGTCTCTCAGTCTTCCCCAACTGTCAACCACATTCAGAGGGACCAGTTTTATCCCACGCGCCTTCATTCCCAGTCCAGCTGGAGTTCATAAGCTCCCATTAGTGATCCAGTATCTTAAAGGCTGTTGACTGAAGGAGTTTCCACAGCACCTCCACTTTAGTCTAAATAAGAGAGTTCTAACCCTAATATAAAACTATATGTAATAAGAAAAAGCATCAGGTATAAAAATAAGATTTAAAACCAACATGAACAATGTCAAGCAAGAAACATACACTAAATGATTCAATAGTTATTCTATCTGAAGAAATCTAAGTCTTATATTAGAAATGGCTTGACTAAGTCATGAGAGAAAAGTAACTATGACTATCTAGTGTTCCACACCATCAAAGACCTGAAAAGGGATATAATATTATTTGAGTAAACAGGAAGTGTAATCAAACAACTTCCAAAAGGTACAAGACATGACAGAGACAACCAGCTACCTGGGAAATCATCCAAATTCTCATTTGCAACATTTGGGCAAACAACTTTGGCTAAGACCATTTTTAGAGGAAGGAAATTTTTAAAAACTCTTTTACTCTCTCTTCGCAAGGTTTAGCAGTCTTTTTGCTTGTATCCTGCTTGTGCAGTTTGGACACTGTGCATTTTGTCAGTGGTCAAGGCAGGGGCAGTTCTTTGCCCAAAGAACAGTTTTGCCAAGAAGAAAACAAGCTCCAAGTGGAGTGTCTTTCTTCTATAGGCATCTAGATATCCAAGTTCTCTCAACTTTGTGAATATGAGTATTATCCTGCAAAGAACAAAGACAAGAAAAGAACCATGTCCCAACACTTATGAGGTTACC
>NW_004949134.1:1735431-1754362 GCF_000317375.1 Microtus ochrogaster | reverse complement strand
TGGAGATATAAAGAACAAGTAGGACATCTCCTTATAATCTCCTTAGCTTGTTGCCAGGTAATAGAAAAGTCCTTTTTCAAACCTTAGCTTTGACATGATTTTTTTGAAGGTGCAATACGCCTTTAATCTCAGTACTCGGGAGGCAGAGGCAGGTAGATCTCTTTGAGTTCAAGGACAGACCAGTCTACAAGAGCTAGTTCAAGGACAGTTACAGCTGTTACACAGAGAAACCTTGTCTCAAAAAAACAATTACAACAAAAAATAGTCATAGTTACTTGGGATGGATATTTTTATGTAAAATTTGGCATGTTGTTTTACCCCCAATTTAATCTATATTTTTAATATGACTTTAAATTTCCATATATATTCTAGAAATGAGATTGTAAAGTACATGTTATAATGATTTTAACCAAGTCCAAGCCTGCTTACATTATCATGTCTTAATATAGAAAGAATTAAGATAATCACATTTAAAATGTTGCTATACTGCTATCTTTATACAGTGTATAAATAAGTACTGGTATAATTGAAGAACATTATTTCATATAGATTTTTTTTAATTTGAAATGCTCAAATGTCAGCCACTATGTGATGGTTGTAAGCAATGGAAAACTTGTTAGTCTGTAATTAATTGGCAATGTCAGAAGAAAGGTTACAGGGGATCATTATTGTCTCTAGTTTAAAGAAATCAAATCAATTGCCAATATCTTGTAATGTCTCTGTTAGTACGTTACATTTAAAACTCTATTTGCATCACCATATCTTCTTTGAACCAAAATTGGAACCACTCCCACTTTCTGGTCACTCATACCAGATGACAAAATTTGAGCCCTGTGTTTACCAGACCTACAAGGGAAGTACTGAACAATATGACTGAAAGGGGAGGTTTGTTGTGGAATAATATGACATCTATATATAAACCACTCTCCTCTATCTCTACATGTGCACATAGCAGGCTATTCTTAATGATAAATTGAGATGCTCACCTCCACTGACCACCTTGAACAATGTTCATAGAACACAAGAGGAGTAGTGAATTCTTTCCTTCCCAAGCATATACTTGGTTTAAGGGGGCTAAATGCTGCCTTGCTGTGATTCTTCAAGTCAGCTTCTCTTGCTTATTTATTCCTGCCATCAGGCCTGTTCATTGTTGTCCAAGACCATTAATTGTATGCTTACTGTCTGTCCATGGTATCTAACAGTGCATCATTGCCTGATGCAAGTATGTATAGTAATGACAAAACAACAATGCAAGTATCAATAGAAAGTTCTCAATGCTCAAATCCTGGCAGAACAAGTTATATGTTGCTGAATGTGTAGCAGGCATTCTATTTATATGTATTTTCTTCCTCTCTGGTCTTCAAACAATGTAACTAAGGCAAAGAAGAGATGGGCCAGTGATACACTTTTTTTTCTTTTTTTTCTTTATTAAAAATTTCCACCTTCTCTCCTCCTCCCATTTCCCTCCCACTCCCCCCACTTTCCATTCCCCTCCCTCTCCAGTCCTAAGAGCAGTCAGGGTTTCCTGCCCTGAGGGAAGTCCAAGGTCCTCCCCCCTCCATCCAGGTCTAGGAAGGTGAGCATCCAAACAGACTAGGCTCCCACAAGGTCAGTCCATGCAGTAGAATCAAAACTCAGTGCCATTGTCCTTGGCTTCTCAGTCAGCCCTCATTGTCAGCCATATTCAGAGTCCAGTTTGATCACATGCTCGTTCAGTCCCAGTCCAGCTGGCCTTCTCATGTGTCCTATTCTACCATAATGAAAACATTTGGTATTTTGATGTCTCTTCATATTTTTGGAAATTGCTTCTTCTACCCAAGCCTCAGTATAATAGTCAAATGACTCCACATTGACTGTTTACAGGATCCATTCATCCATTGGTGCTAATCGGACCTTTTTCTGACTATTCATTCATTGGTGCTAATCTGGCCAAGTATCTTTTTCATTCTAAGTTGGTATTTTCAAAAGCCAGAGATTCAATAAGTACTTATCTACCTTCTGGATCTGTTACTCCTATTTGTACAGCTTTAGTTAATCTTTGTAAAAAGTCACTAAAGGGTCTTCTTGGGCTTTGTAAGACCTTAGTATATGATCCAATCCTTCTTACTTGTTCTTGAATCCTGTCCTAAGTGCTGTATGGCATAAAGAAAAGATGTGTTGACTGTCAATATCTTGACTCCATAGTTCAGCATAATGGTCCTCACCTAGATTTGACCTTAGGAAGCCTCAAATCCTTTGACTCTACATTGCTGTTCTAGGTGTTAGCCTCCTCTCTCCAATAGCACTTCCACTGTAACTGTGGCTCATCTTTCAGCATTTCTGAGACTAATTGAGTAACCCTATTGCTTAAAGGCCATGTCTTTACCATCTCCCTAACAAATGGTGAATGTGTGCCATAAGATATTACTGCTACTGAACCTCATAGAAGTTAAAGTGGGAAGTACACTTGAATGCACTGGCACAGGAATACAGTTCCTAAATATAAACCCAGTAGCACAGACACTGGCAGAAATAATTAACAAATGGAACCTCCTGAAACTGAGAATCTTCTGTAAAGCAAATGACATGGTCAACAAGACAAAACTTCAGCCTACAGGAAGGGAAAAGATCTCTACCAACCCCACATCAGCCAGAGAGCTGATCTCCAAAATACACAAGGAACTCAAGAAATTTGTCATCAAAAGAATAAATAATCTGATAAAAAATGGAGTACAGACCTAAAGAGAGAGCTCTCATCAGAGGAATCTGAAATGGATGAGAGACACTTAAGGAAATACTCAACATCCTTAGTCATCAAAGAAATACAAATCAAAACAACTCTGAGATTTTTATCTTACACATGGAAGAATGGCCAAGATCAAAAACACTGTTAACAACTTTTGCTGGAGAGGTTGTGGAGTAAAGGAAACATTCCTGCATTGTTTGTGGGAGTGCAAGCTGTATAGCCCCTTTGGATATCAGTATGGCAATTTCTCAGAAAATTAGGAAACAATCATTTTCAAGACCCAAAAATGCCACTTTTGGGTATATATCCAATGATGCTAAATCATGCCACCATGTCATGTGCTCAGCTATGTTCATAGCAGCACTCTTTGTCATAGCAAGAACCTGGAAACCACCTAAATGCCCTTCAACCAAAGAATGGATAAAGAAAATGTGGTACCTTTATACAATGGAGTACTACACAGCAGAAAAAAGTAATGACATCTTGACATTTGTAGGCAAATGAATGGAGCGAGAAAACATTATATTGAGTGAGGTAACTCAGACTCATAAAGACAATTATCACATGTATCCACTTATAAGTGGTTTTTAAACATAAAGCAAAGACAAACAGCCTACAATTTACAATCCCAGAGAATCTAGACAATAATAAGGACCCTAAGAGAGACATACATGGATCTAATCTACATGGGAGGCAGAAGAAGACAAGATCTCCTGAGTAAATTGGGAGCATGGGGACCATGGGGGAAGGTTGAAGGGGGAAGAATGGGGGAGGAGCAGAGAAAAATGTATAGCTCAATAAAATCACTTTTAAAAGGAAAAAAAACAAAAAATACATTACTGCTTGCTTAATTTCTTTTAGGTCTTTCTTACCTGTAAGTTTTCATTTACATTTTTTGTATCTTTTTGGGTATTGAGTATTTGTTGACTTTTCAGAAGTAATATAACAGGATAAGTTGCAAAAACTTTTTGTAAGTCATCTTTGTGTCTGATAGATACTGGTGATGCTAAATACTTTTCCAGTGCCTCCTCTCCTTGCTTACCAGTTCTGAGAAGTTTCTCAATTGTTTCAAATATATTTATCACTGTCTTTTGCAAAGCCTGATCTCTTGACATGTAAAGGTTTCTAGTGATTACATCACATCAATTAATTTCTTGTTTCATTCTGCACAAGTGGTTCCAAGATTTCCAATTTTTCCATTATTGAGATCTTCTCATCCTTAGATATTACTCAGATGGTGTGTAGATCCCCTCCTGGAAGGATGTTCTATCTGCTAGCTTATCATACATTTGACACATTGTGATTGTCAGTTTCAACAGCATGAACCAAATAAGATATTAAGGAACATTTAAGATCAGTGACTGTTAATTCCTGTTATTTTTATTGTTAATGTGTTTTTGTTTCTCTTCTTTGGGAATTGTTGGTGTGGAATTATCTATTGCCTGTGTTTTCTTCAGTGTGGTTAACTTTCTTATGTTGTAATTTTTCTGCTAGTACTTTGTGAAAGAGGTAGATTTTTGGAAGATATAATTTAAATCTAGTTTTTTTTCATGGAATATCTTACTCTGAGTATGATGATTGAAAGTTTTGCTGGATATAGTAGTCTGGGCTGGCATCTGTGGTCTCTTTAGTGTCAGTGACATATCTGTCTAGAACCATCTGACTTTTAGAGTCTCCATTGAGAAGTCAGGTGCAATTATGATAGGTCTGCCTTTACATGTTACTTGGCCTTTTTACTTTGCAGCTCTTAATATTTTTCTTTTTTCTGTACGTTTAATGTTTCAATTATTATGTGGTGAGAGGACTTTCTTTTGGTCCAGTCTATTGGTTGATTTGTAAGCTTCTTGAATCTTCATAGGCATTTCCTTCTTTAGGTTTGGAAGGTTTTCTTTTGATTTTGTTGAATGTATTTTCTATACCTTTGAGCTGCTATTTTGTTCTTCTATCCCTATTACTCTCAAGTTTGGTCTTTTCATGATATCCCAGATTTCCTGAATGTTTTGTGTTATGACTTTGTTGTCTTTAATGTTTTATTTGACCAATGAATCTATTTTCCCTATTGAATCTTCAATGCCAGAGGTTTTCTCTTCTATCTCTTCCATTATTTTGGTTATGCTTGCATTTGTAGTTCCTGTTTGTTTACTCTGATTTTCCATTTCCAGAAATGCCTTAGTTTGTGTTTTCTTTGTTGCCTCTGTTTCAATTTTCAACTCTTGAACTGTTTCCTTCACCTGTCTGAGTATTTCTTCTTGACTTTCTTGGCTTTAATTAAGCTATTTATTGATTTCTTCCAATTTTTTTCTTGTTGTTTCCTCCATTTCTTTAAGAGATTCTTTTTCCTCTTTAAAGGCCTCTGTCATCTTCATAAAGTTATTTTTAAGGTAATTTTCTTCTGCTTCTTCAGTACTGGAATGTTTAAGTCTTGCTGTTTTACAACCATTAGGTTCTGGTGATGCCATTTTGCTATTTGTGTTTTTGAATATATTCTTTCACTAGCATCTACCCATATCTTCCTCCAACTGGTATTGTTGGTGCTTGGGCTTTCATGGACTACTCTTTTTCCAATTGATGTATCCAGTGTCTGTCTCTTGGGTACTGCGAATGCAGGGTTTGATGGTTGTTTTTGTTGGCAGGATGGGACTTGTAGCTTTACAGGGCCCAACTGGGTATGGATAGTCCTTCCCTTGCCTGATGACTGGCTACTGTGGCTATAATGGGTAGGGGAGGGCCATAGCATAGGATGTGCCCTGAGGCCTAGGACCTAGAGATGGTCTTCCAGCTGGAAAACCAGCCACTCACTTCTTTGTCCAATCAGTGTCTGTGCCTTCATGACCACTGATGCCATGGTGAATGGCTTTGTTTTTGAGGCAGAGTAGGACTTGAAGATTATAGGTCAACGTGGGAGAGTAGAGCAGCCTGCTAACAGGAGTCTTGTCTGCTGACAGGCTAGTGGGGCTCTTTTTCCAAATCAGTGTAGGCAGTGGCTGCATCTATGGGGCCACTGATTCCACAGTGGGTGGTTAGACTTTTGGGGCAGAGTGGGATTTAAAAATTACAGGGTCAAGGTCGGGATTGGAGTAACCTTCCTGCAGGAGTCTTGCCTGCTAACCAGCTATTGGGGCTTCAACGTATGAGGGAGGGACATGACAAATACTATTTTTATATCAAATACTCTAACAATTCAATCCAAAACCTAACTAATTTGATATTTATGTGCTGATGAATAAAGAGGAAAATATTGAAAATATTGTCTTTTTTAAACAAAATTAAGCCATTATTTTTTTAATAATAGCAGAAAACTTAGACTGCAAAGTAAAAACTCTGTAATTCATAACAAAATAATCTCAAGTATGAACTGGGGTGTTTTAGGCATCATTAGCTATTGTATGAAATAAAGGCAACCACAGTGAAAAATATACATATGTGTTCAAAACTAAGTCTACAAGGATGTTAGACAATGTATATTCATTAATATTTGATATATTATGTGTTTGCATATTCAATCACAAAGGTTTTGTGTGTGATCTTCATATCCAGTTCCAGCTCACATTATAGGACACTGGGCTACAAAAGATTTTCAAGAGAAGAAGCTAAATTTTTTAGGGTAGATCATGGTTATCAGTAGCACAGCTTTTGTATATTTTTCTACAGTTGTAACTAATACATTGTTTCTGTCTCCTAAGTTTAACTACATACTCACCAAAATACCTGCTATGATTTATCTGAGCAATATTTGTCCTTAATTATAGGAATATAATTAACTATAAATAACTATAGGAAATATACAGTGTAAAAGAATAAGATTCATCAGTTACCTTGCATCCAAATAAGTGAGAATGTTTCCAGATGAAGTCAATAGAACATTAGATCAAGCTTTGCTTTACACATAAAGGTATGGTTCTTGCCTTGTAAGAAGACCAGAAAGGTAGTTAAATACAAATCTATTCAATAGCTCATTCTTGCTATCAAGGTTGCATGTTCTTTTTGTTGTTTTCTGATGTTATTTCCAAGACATCTTCCATAGATTTTCATTAGGAATGCAAGGGGGTTGTAGAAGATCCAGGCCGGTAGTCTACATAAATCAGCATCCCTATCAGGCCCTCAAGGGCTTTTGAAAAAGTCTTAGTAACCTTTCCCTCAGGCTTTTAACATATCACATGAACAACAAAAATAGGATATCTTAGCACCTTGAATTGTTTTATGAAGATATAGTTGATATGGGTTTCCCCTGCATATGCTGTGAATACCATTGTTTAATAAAGAAACTTCTTTGGCCTGATAGGGTAGAATATATGTAGGTGGGGAAAACTAAAGTGAATGCTGGGAGAAAGAAGGGCAGAGTCAGATTGAAACCATGAAGCCTCTGACAGAGACAGACATGCTGAAACTTTGCTGGTAAGCCACTGCCATGTGGCAATACACAGGTTAAAGGAGATGGATTAAATTTAATATTTAAGAGTTAGCCAATAATACGTTAGAGCTAATGGGCCAAGCAGTGATTTAAATAATACAGTTTTTGTGTGATTATTTTGGGGCTAAGTGGCCAGGAAGTAACGAGCCTCCTTACTATATATAGTAAAGTTAGCAATGAATGAGAATAAAATAAGTGTTATTGGTAGGTGCACAATAGTTTGTATCAGTGAGAGAGAACAGAGACATTAGAATGGTTAAATGTAAGTTAAAACAAAAGATGCTTGATAAGTAGCTCAAGCAATGGCCTGGAATTCTCTCCACATTATAAGAACACTGATAATGGAATATTGTTCAATCTTATAAATAAAATAGAATGATACAAATGAAGATGTATGAGCAAGCAATGATCAAGATAGGAAACTGAAGATATTTTCACCTGAGATAACCAAGTAGCAAAATAGAGTTAGGGAAATTATTTCTCCTTTAGTAAATTATTATAAGGCATCACTTTGAATGTAGATAAAACATCTACTTGAAATGGGCTTTCCTCCAAAACTCAGTCCTCAGAAAAAAATCTCTACAATGAGAGAAATTGCCAGACAGCCTTCCTTGTTCATTTCTAAACAGATCACAACTACATCGCATTCTCCCTCAATATCAGACTTACAATGGTGGAAACTTCTATGGAACAAAATTATACCTAGGGTAAAAATAAGGATATATTATCATTTGTCCTAGAACAATAACCCTTTCATCTGTTATATTTAAGTAAAAGAGATATAGAATATGACATATACTTTTGATTTTTACAAAATCAATTGTATGAAGAAAAAATTTTACTGAAGAGAATAGAAATCATTAACTCAGATTCTCAAATTTCTTTCAAAACGTCTATGTTGTTTAATATGTCAGTAACAGTTTTTGTGTTGGTTTTTCTTCCATTTTCTTGTTTGATAGATTTTAAACATGAACATGAATTTATGTATATGACAGTTATCTTGTAAAGTGACAGATACTTTGGCTGATAAGATGGCTCAGTGGGTTAAGGCACTTGAGACCAAGCCTAATAACTGTTCAATTTCCAGAAGCCACAGAGTGGAAAACTAGAATTGAATCCTGAAAGTTATCATCTGACCTCCATGCATTCTGTGACACATTAACACACACACACACACACATACACACTTAAGCAGAGATTGTTCTTTCATTCCCAGATGCCTAGACCCAACTACCACACAGAAACTGCACTAATTACAACACTGCTTGGCCAATAGCTTAAGCATATTTCTGACTAACTCTTATATCTTAAACTAACCCATTTCTGTTTATCTGTGTATTGCCATGACACTGTGGCCTACTGGTCAAAGATCTAGGCTTCTTTCTTCTTTGGTAGATACATGGCATCTCTCTAACTCCAACTACTCTCTCTATATATGTATCTCTGTTCAGATTTTTCATCTGGCTTTATTCTGCCCTGCCATAGGACAAAGCAGCTTCTCTATTAACCAATGTTAATAAAACATATTCATAGCATACAGAGGGGAATCCCATCTCTCTCTCTCTCTGTCTCTGTCTCTGTCTGTCTCTCTCTCTCTCTCTCTCTCTCTCTCTCTCTCTCACACACACACACACACACACACATACACACACAAAAAAAAAATAAGAAAAAAATCAATAACATGGCAAAAATAACATGGAACAATATAAAACAAATTTGTCATATATTTCTGGGATTTATGAATTATATGCTTGGACCTAATCCATATTCTAGAAAAAGATGTATCTATTAGGAAGTAATTTCATTCTCATATGTAAATGTTGAATTGTAAGTGTTTTGAAGATAAAATATACTTTGATGCGCAGGAATATAACTCAGTGTAGTGTTGGGTACTTGCCTCAAAGTTGTAAGTCTCTGGTTCTATCCTCAACACTGCCAAAATTAACACTGATTAATTTCAAATCATTCCTTGGTATTTCAAAATTTTTATAGCTATATAATAATAACAAATAGTTCCTTTATTGTCTATAATATGCTCTGAAAGTGTAGGTTTACCTTTTACCCAAGTGATGGTTTTATCTTTATGACAATAATGATGCAACTAGAAGATTAATAAGAACTGAGAGTATTGTTCAAATTATACATGCCCCAAAGAGGAATAAAACATCTCCAAGAATCCATTTATTTTAGGACTCCTGATAACAGGTCTCTTATTTTTTAGAGCCAGTTTCTGGAATTAAACACAGCATTGTGGGAGTAAAACTTCTTAGTTAATTTATAGTCTGACTAATTGTTTCATGGTATTATGAGTTCAATGCTTCAATGAATAGGAGTGCAGCCAACTGCTTTTCAGAAACTATTTGCTCATAGAATTTCAAGCATTTATAGTACAAGACTCGTATGAACTAGTTTGAATTATAAGACTTTTAATGTTCATCAACTGGAAAGTGATTAGTGTAAATAGACCATGTCAATAGTCAGTGTAATATTAGTAGTTATTGAAGCTTAATTTATTTTGTAAATATAATAGAATATTTAATATTTTCAATTATAATACCTTTTCTAATTTAAACCAATTAATTTGTCCCCATTACTGATAAAAGGTAATAGTCTGCTGACACTATTTATTATGTCTGTTTCATGGACAAATAAATAACAGAAAGAAATAATATATATTCAGATAAACATATTTCTCTAATTTTTATTACATTACTATTTCACTCAAGAAAACAGTCTTAGGTGGTGAGATTAAAGCACTGAGAATGATTATCTTCATTTTTATATTAGGATACAAACATTACATTAATAAGAAGCTCAAATACCAAATTATATATTTCATTGTTTTGCACTATTTTTCAATAGTGACAATTCATTTTCATGAAGCTCCCTTTAGAAACTTGATTTATTAAAGTGTTGTTTGAGACGATAGTGGTATAATCAGTAACATCAAAATAGATATTTTTCAATCTGGAGATAATTTGAGGTGGGACATCAGGTCAGTCAGATTATTTTTATCTTATTTAGAGAATACATATATGTTTATATACTTGTAAGTACATTCAGGGATGATAGGAAAGCAGATTCCATCTTAGGAACGAAGGAAACAGATGCCTTCTTTAGGGTGATCAGTTGCAACTTAAAAGCATTTGGAGCATTGTTGGGTATTCTCTCTCTCTCTCTCTCTCTCTCTCTCTCTCTCTCTCTCTCTCTCTCTCTGTGTGTGTGTGTGTGTGTGTGTGTGTGTGTGTATCTGCGTGTGTGTGTGTCTGTGAGGTATGTTTATGTATGCTTGTGTGCATGTGTGTATAGGTTGTGTGGGTTGAACAGGCATATGTGTCTGAATGTCAGAGGACATCCTTCAGTGTCAGGTCTCACTTTCCAAGTTCTTTGAGGCAAAAACTTTTTTATTTTGCTGATGTTTAACCAGAGTATCTGCTTCACAGCTTCTAAGAGATATTCTGTTCCTGCCTCTAAATATTGCAGTTCTGATACTACCGATGTATACACTACCGTGTTTAGCTTTCTGTGGCTTCTGGGAATTCAATCTCAGGTCGTCACACTTGATTCATAAGTCCTTTCCTTACTGAAATATCTCTTCAACTGCTGCCTTTATGAATCTATATTGCAAGGCTTTAATATTCTCTGCTGTAGGGATCTGCTATGGTAGTGATCCATATACCCTTCATGCTAGTTACTTTTCTCTATATTCTTAATACGTCTCCTATGAACTTCTTTAAGACACATGACACGTTTTGTCACAGGGATGCCTACTTTCTCTTCTCATTTCTGAGTCCTGTCTCTCTCTGTCAGAGAATCTCTAAGAGTAGTGATTTTCTATTTATAGATAGTCATTATCTAACAAGATATGCTTACGCTTGAAACAGGTATGGTGGCACACACACGTCGTCCCAGCTACTTGGACGATCATTCTAGGAAAATCACTAGCAGCCATTAGCAGAAGATCCGACAAGTCTTTGTCTAAAAAGTGTATACTAGATGAAGCACTGTCCTTGGCTCTCTTTGTGCTGATCTAAATCCTCAATAAGCTATAGCACGGATACATATTCAGCTGTCTCATAGAGGATCTGGTTAAAATAAATGTCCAGTGTTGACAGAATCCTCTCTATAAATATACATTGGCACAACAGATTCAGTCTATTTTATATAACGAGTTGCAATTCCAGTTTTAGTGATGTAGTAAAATTTCAAAATAGTCATTCTGTCATTGTACATTTGTACAGAAATATGTCAACTTCACCCGCAGGAAGTGGAATACAAATTCAGATGGCAAAAGATCTGGCCTATTTTACAAGCTTGACAAAAATAAAATTATTTGCTTTATATTGGCATGCATATACTTGACTGGACACCATGAAATAGATATTCCACCTTATCTATGGCACTTGTACACATGTTTGATGATTTCATGCTTCATAATACTTAAACTTTCTAGTGTCATCTGTCTAAAGTCTCAGAAAAATGCTATTGAAGCACTCCTCCTTCTATTCAGGTGCAACCAAAATAGATGGAATGAAGATGAAAAAATAGAATCTATGAAAATATCTATTAGTGTTTCATCTTTTAGACAATAAGAACAATTACCTTCAGTGTATGTGAGCACATTTTTCCTTTCTAAGAAAATTTGGTAAGTTTTCTTTTCAAGTCTAATTGGTACTTTAGTGAAAAAACAAATCAAAAATGATAAAGGAATTTCAAAGAACTAATAATTTTGTCTTCTGAACAGTTCAGTATGGCCAAGTCTCGGGTTTTAGTATTATTCATTCTAAAGTTATTTCTGGGTTTGTATTTATATTTTTGTTTGGACTTGAGGAGGTAGAATTTAATTGATTATTTTAATATGACCAAGGTCTCCAGTCTGGAGTATTATTTTCCAGAAACTCCTCTACCCCCACCCATAGAGTCTACTGAAAGGAGAAGCTAGATAACCCCAAGTTGGCAACAGATCATGGTAATGTCTTACATGTATCGCTAGCTTTGGAGTTTGTACTGGTTAGTTTTGTATCAGCATTACGCATGTTATAGTCATCTGAGAAGAGAGAACCTCAATTGAGAAAATACTTCCATAAGATCAGATTGTAGGCACTCCTGTAGAGCATTTTTTAATTAGTGATCTATGAGGGAAGGTACTGCCCACTCTGGATGGGGCCAGGTCTGGGATGGTGGTCCTGGTTTCCTTAACAAAGCAGGCTGAGCAAACCACAGAGAGGAAGCCAGTTAACAGGACTATTTCATGGCCTCTGCATCAGCTCCCGTCTCCAGGTTCCTGCCCTGTTTGAGTTCTTGTCTTGAGTTTTTTTTAGATGAAGAAAAGTGATGTGATCATATAAGTCAAATAAATCCTTCCCTCCCCAAGCTGCTTCGGGCATGACATTTTATTTGCAATAGTAACCCTTATATGAGATGCTTCTGTTCACAATAAATAGGTATTGTTCCCATTAGTTAAAAATAATAGCTGTTTGGCCAACAGCCAGGCAGGATAGGGTTAGCTGAAACAATCAAACTGAAGATTCAGATAAGGAGGGGTAGAGTGGGAGAAATAAGAGCAGTAACCCAACAAAAAATATACCTACAAATCAGTAAAAGTTATGTTCACATGGCAATACATAGATTAGTAGAAATGGGTTAATTAAGATCTAATAGCTAATTACTAATAAGCCTGAACTATATGCAACGCAGTTTGTAATTAATATATGTTACTGCATGATTATTTTGGACCGTGTGGCAAGAACACAAAAGCTCCACCTCTGTTTACATAACCCTAACTGGGGCAGGGTTATATATTATTCTTTCATGGTCTCACTGAGCTACTGAGGCCAAGAAGCAGGTGGAATGCTTGTGGGAATACTATGAAATGATACTGTATGAACCCATGAAAGTAATTCCTAGGTTGTGGTGGAGACCACCTCCCTCCCAAGATGTTGGTGATGTCGGAGCTATGGAATATCTGTAAAGATCTGCATGCAGGCAATTAATCAGCCAAAGCAATGGATGTATATTCCAAGAAGTAAAGCTGGAGAGGCATATTCTTCTAAGCCCTTTGACACTGGACACATAACTACAGTGTTTTGTGCTTGTTCTGCTGGGTTCCGATCTTGCATTGGTCCAGAAGAAACCCACTTGCCTCCTTTTTGTCATGGTAACCACTATATGTTAGACGCATAAAATTTGCTTTTTGAAGATGTATGTTGTTGTAGAAAGTATGACACCGGAGCAGGGTTTGAGAATATATATAACCTCTCCAGATTATTCTTTGTTTCATGCTGCACTGGAGAATATAAGCTCTCAGCTTCCTTCTCTTGCTGCCATGCTGGCCATGGGCAACCATACCACTCAGCCATTATGGATGCCTATCCCTAAGCAATTGTAAGACACATGAAATACCCCCTTCCTTCTATAAAATTTCTTGATTGTTTTTATTCTTAATGACTTATGTCATCAATCATTTTCTTCTCTCACTCATGTATTAATATATTGTCAAGAGTATTTCTCCTTCATATTGTGAGTTGTATGAATTTCGACCTAATTTTTTTATTAAATTTGGGAATAATCCATTCATGCCATTTTGGGGCCCAAGCTTGATGGGTTGCTGCTGAGGCACATTACTTTCATGGCAATTACAGTAGTGCATTTATAAGTCAGCATTTCAAAGCACATTTACATTCTATTTCTGTGGTATCTGCAACATTCTATTGTCATAGCAAGACATATGGCTAAGAACTAGACACTAGAGCAGGTTTTTATTGTGGGTTGTACATGAGAAAGAGCTAACGAACTCCATTTGGTTGAATAATAATCTTTTATACACTGTTTTATACTCAAGTAGTTTCCCTCTGAATGTAAAAAAAACTCATTTCTTAAGTATATATGCAAGGAAGTAATATGCAGAAGTAATAAATAATCCTAATGACAATGGTACCACAATATATACGCAGTTATGTATGTTTTCTCTTCTCCATCTTAAAGCTGTATTGTTGAAATAGGGGCAGCGGGGCTGCGTCCCCAGCACCTCAGCTGCCCGCACGGCTAGCTTTACCTGAAATAATTACACGGACACTGTATTCTTTTAAGCACTGCTTGGCCCATCTATCTAGCCTCTTCTAGGCTAACTCTCACACGTGGACTAGCCCATTTCTTATCATCTGTGTAGCACCGGTCTTACCGGGAAGATTCTAGCCTACGTCCATCCTGGGTCGGATGGAGCTTCATCGCGTATGCCTCAGAGAGTAGAGCTCTTGCCTCTGCCCGCAAGAGTGGAGCATCGTGTCTCTCTGAGGCGTCTGCCCCCGAGAGGAGAGCTGTCGAGTCTCTGAGCTCACTTCCTCTTCCTCTCAGGGTTCTGCTCCGTTCACTCCTCCCACCTACGTTCTAACCTATCAGGGCAAGCAGCTTCTTTATTTAATCAACCAATGACCTTCCTCCATCACTGTATCTCAGTAAGTTTTCCTTGTCCATACATAATTGTCTCAGTTAACTTAATAGAGCTGTTTTTATTACATAAAATGGACACACACACATTTATTTTAACAAATACTCTATTGGTAAGCATTTGGTTTGTTTCTATGCTTTTGCTATTTTATTCAATGCTGCTAAGACTATCACTTACATATTTGTTCAGATATCTGTAGAAAGTATTCCTAGACTTCCTTGCTCATCTTCTCCCTCCTTCTGCTCTTCATCTGTATCTTGGGAGCTCAGTTCAGTGCTCCAATGTAGGTCTCTGTCTCTATCTCCATCCATCACCAGATGAATGTTCTATGGTGATATTAAAGATATTCATCAGTGTGGCTATGGGAGAAGACCAGTTTAGGCACCTTCTCCTCTGCTAGCTGGGAACATCCCCTTGGACACCTGGGAATCCCTCTAGAGCCAAGTTTCTTGCCAACCCTAAAATGGCTTCCTTAATTAAGATATCTTCTTCCCTGCTCCCATATCCACCCTTCCTCAATCTCATCCATCCCACTACCCCAAGCTCTCTCCAATCCTCCCCTTCTTCCTTCTTTTCCCCCTCTCCCTGTCCCTCCACCGCACCACCATCCCTGTGGTCCCAACTTTTGTCCTGCGATCTTGTCTACTTCCAATTTCCAGGAAGATAAATACATGTTTTTCTTTGGGTTCACCTTATTATTTAGCTTCTCTAGGATCATGAACTATGGGCTCAATATCCTTTGTTTTATGGCTAGAATCCACTAATGAGTGAATACAAACCATATTCATCTTTTTGGGTTTGGGTTATCTCACTCAGTAAACTGTTTTCTATTTCTATCCATTTGCGTCCACCCACTGAGACGTGTGACTGATCTAATGGGAGCTCACTAAGGCCAGCTGGACTGGGACTGAACGAGCATGTGATCAAACTGGACTCTGAATGTGCCTGACAATGGGGGATGACTGAGAAGCCAATGATAAATGGTACTGGGTTTTGATTCTACTGAAGGTACTGGCTTTTTGGGAGCCTAGTCTGTTTGGATGCTCACCTTCCTAGACCTGGATGGAGGGGGGAGGGCCTTGGACTTCCCACAGGGCAGAGTACCCTGACTTCTCTTAGGACTGGAGAGGGAGGGGGAGGGGGATGAGAGGAAAATAGGAGGAGGTGAGGAGGTAGAAATTTTCAATAAATAAAAAAATGTATTCCTAGGAAAGAAATTGCTGGTTTTAGCGGTTATTGCATTTTAGTTAACTAGGTTTTTCAGTGAAATTTTCTTGCATAAATTTCAATTAAAACTACAGGAAGAATATAAAGATATGCCTGATTACTTACAGTCTTACTCACCCAAATGAGGTCATTTTATCTTTGCTATGCTTGTAAATTAGAAGAGAACTTTTGAAACTTCAATTTGAATTTTAACTTTTATGGGTCAAGATGCCACATACTCATATGACAAAACTGTGTGCCTACTCTATATGTGGCAGACATCTCTGGACTGGAGTATCCTTTTCCAGAAACTCCTTTACCCAAGCCCATAGAGTTTACTGAACAGGGAAAGCCAGATAACAGTATTTGCATTGTCTTATATGCTCTGTCAGAATGGATCCTAGTTTCAACGTGTAGGACCTTGAAATAAAAATATGAGGGCACATGAACAAAAATAATGTGATTTTATATGCCTCAATGAAATTGTAAAGAAAATCAGCAGCTATTTCATAAGTTTAAACAATTAAGTGTCTAGGAAAAAATGTAACACAAGTATGAAAACCAGCAATTATTGATTCTGAAGCGCAGTCACTGCCTCACCTGATGAAGACAAACACCAAATAACTCTGTTTAACCAAAATGCCATAGTATCTTACAAATACCAGGGACAAAAGGACAGACAAATCTTTATAATCAACTATACATTCTTCATGGAATTTATATAGTCAAAATCATAACACCAAAGAAAATATGTGAAGTAGAGAGAGATGCAGCCTCTTCCTCTCCCAATTTTCTTTTGTTTCTAAGATACTTCAGAAATAAAATGATAAAAATTAACTATGCATATTTATTGTACTGTGACCCTCCTAGGTGACATTTATCTTCAAGAACATTTTATAGACACATTAAGATTTTTATTCATAACAACTTGGAATTACCCTTGGAGATACTAACTAAGTGCTGAAATCATGAACTCAAAAGACTGCAACAGTTAATCTTATAACAGAAGATTCTGTAGTGGGTAAGAAAGTTAAACTATCATCAATTATGTTTAACCTTTACTGTAACAATTGCAAAACTTACCATGACTCACTGGTGGCTGATTAGAAGGTTGGTTTGTCAGTGACAGATAAGAAGTATCTCTCTACTCTACCCAATATTAGAGCTGCAACATTCTAAATACTGTATAAACAGCTTCTGTGATTCTCTGGGAATTCGTTGTTCTTTTTTAATTTATCAAAATCTTCTTAGATTATTCCTTTAGATATACTATCATTATTTTTTTAAATATTATTTTTAAATGAGTGCTTTTGGTCATTGAGGCAATTCAACTAACCTAACTTAAATGAGAATCAAGGACTACATGCTCCTATTGAACTTTATAGTGTGAAAACAAGTGGAACTATGTGATTCCTATGCGTTTAGGGTATGACTCTTTTGTTCTTATTCAAGGTCAAGTCATGTATTTTTTTTTTAAATCTCTGCCAGTTCTTATGCAAGCGAAATTTAACTTTTGAAAACAAACATAAACAATACATAAAATGTATACATTACTCTTAAGAAATTAATAGCAGGGGCACAAAATACACATAACTGAATACCACCAACCAGTGTAGCAATGGAGATCCTTGAGTTACCCACTTTTGTGTAGTCTGCCTCTTTCCAAATTTCAAGCACTATAATCTAATAAATGGCTAAGCAAACCTCCGTTTTGTTTCTTTCAAATCAGTCAGAGAAAACTGACTCTACCTCAGCTGGGTTTGCAACTACAAATACCAATGACTTTTGAATTCAATTCATTTGAATAGCTTCACTTTTCTCATATACTCTAATGTAGTAAATGGGACCTTTAAGACAGTAGATCTTAATTTTTTCATGCTAATGAATTGACTAGATTTCCTGATATTTATGTAAAGTTGTTATTAATATCCAAACCTACTACAAAATTCATTTTCCAAGGTTAAAGTAGATGCTGAGAAGAAGTTAACAGCTCTTAATTTTTTATACTCCCTTGTTTACAAATCTAGAGAGGTTTCCTGTTGCTTAGTGACATTAAGTCACAGACTTGTCTTAACTCATGCATCAGTCATCCTTCCAAGTGTACTGGCACAGCTATTTTGGAAAAGTATAAATAATAACTAAAATGTAAAATATAAAATTATAGTGTCAATGAGATGGCTCAATGGCCACAATTCTGGCTATCTAATTAAAGGACCTGAGTTCAATCATCTGAACCTATATGGTGCAGCTTTCTACAGTGTTGTTTTACCTCCACATATGTACCATGACATACACACATAAATAAATATAATGAAAATAAAATGTAAGGTATATACATATATATATATAGTCATTACAGTAATTATGGATAAATATACCTGATATCTATGATTCTGAAAATAATATACATATGGTAAAATATCTAAATCTGTGCCATTTATGGAAAGTGTGAAGTAAACACAAGATAATAGAAGAAAATTGTGAATACTATTTTAATTACTTTTGAAATGTTGTAATAAAACCAGGGCAACATATAGGTGTGGGACAATGTTCTGTATTCTGTCAATTATAATTTAAATAAATACTGATTGGCCAGTAGCCAGGCAGGAAGTATAGGCAGGAGAACCAGAAAGGCAGTAGTGGCGGGTCAATGAGAACAGGAGAATTTGAGGAAGAAGGAAATCCTAGTCTGTAGTCCTGACCCAGCCACAGAGCAAGCAAAATGTGACTGCCTCACTGAAAATGGTACTGAGCCACATGGCTAACACAGGCAAAAATAATGGCTAATGTAAGAGGTAATAAGTAGCCTGAGCTAGTGGGCCAATCAGTTTATAGCTAATGTAGACCTCTGTGTGATTTCTTTGGGACTTAATGACTGTGAGAACCGGGCAGGACAGAAACCCCAACAACAACATATAGATGGAAGAGCTTGCTTGGCACACAATTCTAGAGGGAAAAGAGTGTGACATGACAGAGAGACATGACCACAGGCAGCAGGTATGTAAGCAGGTCAAGAAAATGAAGGGATTGCATCTTGAATCACAAACACCAAGAGATGAAGAAGGCAGTGAGAGAATATAAAAAGAAAAACATCAATTTCCCATAGGCTATGCTATAAACAGATGTTAAGAATTTCAAATAG
>NW_004949134.1:1726425-1734731 GCF_000317375.1 Microtus ochrogaster | reverse complement strand
CAAACCCTCTTATCCCGTATGACCTCAAAGGGACTCTAAAACACAAGCTGCATCTACACAGAGAGGTCCAAGAGGTAGGATGCTCCATAAACCCAATAAATCTATCGGACCCTGTAAGCTACAAGTCCTACTCCATCCCCAAACCCTCTTATCCCGTATGACCTCAAAGGGACTCTAAAACACAGGCTGCATCTACACAGAGAGGTCCAAGAGGTAGGATGCTCCATAAACCCACCCAATCCATCAGACCCTGTAAGCTACAAGTCCCACTCTGCCCCCAAAAACTCCTATCTCCCACAACCTCAGAAGAACTCTGAAGCATAGACTGTTACTTCATAGAATGGAGCGAGAGAGAGAACAAAGAGAGTAGACCAAGAGAGTGGGCCAAGAGAGCAGGCAAAAAGAGACCTTAGTGACTCCCTGAGACACAGAGAGCAACAGTCAGGGCAGACCAAAAACAGTTCCCAAAGGCACAGAACGCAACTGCAAGAATTGGACCAAGAGGCAAAGACACTGCAGACACCAATTAGAGGAAGAGGTGGGTAGGCACTAATGCAAGAATTCATTTATCAACCTAAAAAAGTCCTGGACAGTTGCAGACACTAAGAGACCATGGATGTAAACCCAGACTACTATACCCATCAAATCATTCACTCACCATAGACTGAGAAAACAATATATCCCATGACAAAACAAGATTTAAACAATACATATCCACAAATCCAGCTCTGCAAAAGTACTAGAAGAAAATCTCCAACCCAAAGAAGAGCCCCGAAAAACACAGGCAACAGATAACCTCACACCAGCAAACCCCAAAGAAGGAATAAACACAAACACTACCACCGAAAACTATCAGGAATCAACAATCACTGTTCATTAATATCTCTTAGTATCAATTGTATGAACTCAGCTATTAAAAAATACAGGCTAAGAGAATGGATACAAAAACAGGATCCATCCTTCTGCTATATACAAGAAACACCTCTCAACCTCCAAGACATACATTACCTTAGAATAAAGCAATGGAAAAAGATTTTCTAATCAGTGGACATAAGAAACAAGTAAATATAGCTATCCTAATATCTAGCAAAATGGACTTAAAACTAAAATAAATCAGAAGAGATGGAGAATGACACTTTATACTAATAACAGGAAAAATTTATCAAGACAAAGTTTCAGCCCTGAACAACTATGCCCCAAATACAAGAGCACCCACATATGAAAAAGAAACATTACTGGAGCTTAAATTGTACACCAAACCCCACACACTAATAGTGGGAGACTTCAACACCACATGGTCCACAATGGACAGTTTAACAAGACAGAAATTTAGAAGAAAAATAAAAGAAATAACAGATGTCATTATTCAAATGGACTTAACAAACATTTATAGAACATTCCACCCCCAAATAAAAATATATACCTTCTTTTCAGCACCTCATGGAACCTTCTCTAAAACTTACCACACACTCAGTAACAAAGGAAATCTCAATAGATACAATAAATTGGATTGGCCACCCGTGTCTTCTCCTATCACCATGGTTTAAGGTCAGAATTTAACAGTAACACTAATTTCAGAAAGCCTACAAATTCATGGAAATAGAAAAGTGCTCAAATGAACTACCCCTGGATCAAGAAAGAAATAAAGACAGAAATGAAAGACTTCCTAGAATTCAATGAAAATGAAGGCACCATGTACCCAAACTTATGGGAAATTATAAAAGCAGTGCTAAGAGGAAAGCTCATAGCACTAAGTATTTACAAAAAGAAAGTGGAGAAATCTCACATTAGTGACTTAATAGCACACCTGAAAGTTCTAGTACAAAAAGAAGAAGACTCCCCCATGAGGAATAGATGACAGTAATTAAATTGAGGGCTGAAATCAATAAAATAGAAACAAAAAAAAAACCAATACAATGAAGCAAAAGGTTGATTCTTTGAGAAAATTAACAAGATAGAAAAACCTTTATTCAAACTAATCAAAAGACAGAGAGATAACATCCAAATTAACAAAATCAGAAATGAAAAGGGGGCGTGATAATAGACACCAAAGAAAGCTAGAGAATCATTAGGTCATACTACAAAAACCTATACTTCACAAAATTGGAAAATGTAAAAGAAATGGACAATTTTCTAGATAGGTGACATATACAAAAATTCAATCAAGGCCATGTGAACAATTTAAATAGATTTATAACCTGCAAGGAAATAGGAACTGTCATCAAAAGCCTCCCAATCAAAAAAAGCACAGCGCCTGATGATTTCATTGCAGTATTCTACCAGAACTTTAAATAAGAGAAAATATCTATACTCCTCAAAATGTTCCATATTTTGATTAATTCAAAGTCATCCCAGAGATGCCACAATGTCTCAACTTATGAAAATCTATCAATGTAATCCACCATGTAAATAACCTGAAAGAAAAATCATATGATCATCTCATTCAGTGCTGAATAGGCATTTAACAAAACACCCCTTCATGATAAAGGCCTTGGAGAGATCAGGGATACAATATACATATCTAAACATAATAAAAGCAATATACAGCAAGCCAACAGCCAATATCAAATTAAAAGGAGAGAAACTCATAGCAATTCTACTAAAATCAAGAACAAGACATGGCTTTCAACTCTCTCCATATGTATTCAACATAGTTCTTGAAGTTCTGGCTACAGCAATAAGACAACAAAAGCAGATCAAGGGGATTCAACTTGGGAAGGAAGAAATCAAAATTTCATGATTTGCAGATGATATAATACTATACATAAGTGACCCCAAAAACTCTATCAGGGATCTCCTACAGTTGATAAATACCTTCAGTAATGTGGCAGTGTTACAAGGTCAACTCAAAAACAGCAGCAGCCTGCCTATATTCAAATGATAAAGAAGCTGAGAAAGAAATCAGAGAAATATCACCTTTCACAAATAACAAAATATTTTGAGGTAACAACTATCTGAGGAAGTGAAAGACCTGTTTGACAAGAACTTTAAGTCTTTGAAACAAGAAAATGAAGATATCAGAAAATGGGAAGATCTCCCATGCTCTTGGATAGGTAGGATCAACATAATAAAAAATGGCAATCCTACCAAAAACAATCTATAGATTCAATGCAATCTCCATCAAAACCCCAATACAATTCTTTACAACTTTGAAAGAACAATACTCAACTTCATATGGAAAAACAAAAACCCCAAAACAATCCTGTACAATAAAAAACTTCCGGAGGCATTACCATTCCTGACACAAAGATTTATTATAGAGCTACAGGAATGGCAACAGTTTTTTGTTGGCATAAAAACAGACAGGTTGATCAATGGAATTGAATAGAAGACCTGGATATTAATCCACACACCTGTGATCATCTGATTTTTTTACAAAGAAGCTAAAATTATACATTGAAAATAATAAGGCGTCTTCAACAAATGGTGCTGGGATAACTGGATTCAACATGTAGAAAAATAAAAATAGATCCATATCTTTCCCCATGCACAAAACTCAAGTACAAATGGGTTAAAAATAACAATATAAATCTGACCACACTGAATCTGATAGAAGAGAAAGTGGGAATTAGCCTTGAACACATGGGCACAGGAGACTACTTCCTAACTATAATAGCAGTAGCACAGATACTGAGAGCAACAATTAATAAATGGGACCTCCTGAAGCTGAGAAGCTTCTGTAAGGTAAAGGACACAGTCAATATGACAAAATGAGAGCAAACTGAATGGGAAAATATCTTCACCAACCCCACATCAGTTAAAATATATAAAGAACTCAAGAAACTAGACATCAAAATAACAACTAATCCAATTAAAATTGGGGTACAGATATAAACAGAGAATTCTCAACAGAAGAATCTTAAATGGCCTGAAGACATATAAGGGATTGCTCAACAATTAGCATCAGGGAAATGCAAATTAAAATGACTCTGAGATTCCATGTTATACAATCAGAATGGCTAAAATAAAAAATATCAATGATAGCTTATGCTGGAGAGGATGTGTAGTAAGGGGAAGACTCCTCCATTGCTGGTGGGTGTGAAAACTTGGACAGTCCCTCTGGAAATCAGTATGGCAGTGTCTCAGAAAATTGAAAATCAATCTGCCTCAGAACTCAGAAATACCACCGTTGGACATATACCCAAAGGATGCTCACTCATAGTTCAAGGACATTTGTTAAATTATGCTCATAGAAAAATTATTTGTAATAGCCAGAACCTGGCAACAACCTAGATGTCCCTCAACCAAAGAATGGATAAAGAAAATATGGCACATTTACACAATGGAGTACTACTCAGTGGTAAGAAACAATGACATCTTGAAATTTGCATACAAATGCGTGGAACTAGAAAAAAACATTCTAAATGAGGTATCGGAGACCCAGAAAGATGAACATGGTATGTACTCACTCATAACTGGGTACTGGCTGTAAAGTAAAGGTAATGAGCTTACAGTCTATGTCCCTAGAGAAGCTAAGTAATATGGTGAACCTTAGCAGAAACATACATAGATCACCCTGAGAAGGGGAAATAGACAAGATCTCCTGAGAAAATTGGGAGCATAACAGTGGGGGAGAAGGGAGAGCAGTAAGGTAGGAGGAGTGGAGGAAGGGAGATGGGAGGAGAACTTGAGGGAATGGGGTAGTTGAGATTTTCCGGAAAAGGACAGAGCAAGGAAAGAGATATCTTGATTGAGGGAGCCATTATGGGCCTAGCAAGAAACCTAATTCTAGAGAAATTCCCAGGAATCCACAAGGAGGACCCCAGCTAAAACCCTAAGCAATTGAGGAGAGGGTGCATGAACTGGCCTTGCCCTTTAGGCAGATTCATGACTATCTTAAATGTCACCATAGAACCTTCATCCAGCCACTGATGTAAACAGAAGCAGAGAACCCTAGCAGAGCACTGGGCTGTGTTCCCAAAGTCCAATTGAAAATAGAAGGAGTGAGAATATGAGCAAAGAGGTCAGGACCATGATGGGCACACCCATTGAAAGAGTTTACCTGAGCTAATGGGAGCTCACCAACTCCAGCCTGACAGGGAAGGAACCAGCATAGGACTAAACTAGACCCTATGAATGTGGGTGACAGATGTATTACTGAGGCAGATTGTGGAACCACTGGCAGTGGCACCAGGCTTTATCCCTACTGCTTGTACTGGCTTTTTGGGAACCTATTCTCTTTGGATGGATACCTTGCTCAGTCTAGATATAGTAGTGAGAGTCTTGATCCTTTCTCATATCAATGTGCCTTACCCTCTCGAGGAGTAGATGCGGGTAGGGTTGGGGGTAAGGTGGAAGGAATGTGAGGAGGGGAGGGAGTGGGAACTATGATTGGTATGCAAGTAAAATGCAAAAAGATAGTTTGTTTTCTTTTTAAAAAATAAAATGGAAAAAAAGAATTTCAAATATAGTAATTAACATTTATGAAAATTTTATATTGATAGCATATAATTTACAGATGAAGAAAACAACTGTTAAGATAAAAGAGATGTCTAATGTTAAATAATCATGAAGTGTTTGGGCTTGATTGTGTAGCAATGTTTTCCAAGGAGAACAAACTATTTATTTCCCCTTTGTTGTTTATATTTTTTACATCCTAGGAAGGAACCTGTTTTCTAAACCAAGAATACAAAGATGTTTTTCCTTCCAAGAGTTTAATAGCTTCCGTTCTTATGCTTAGGTAGCTGATACATCCTGAGTTAGTTTTTTAGAAGGAGAGAATTATCAATTCAATTTTGTTTTTTGCAGATGGATAAGATTTTTATGCAGGACACTTTTTATTTTCAACCAGATATGACCTAGAGTCACCAGGAAAAAGGAAATCCCAATTGGAGAATTATTTAGCTCAGATTGGCATGACTGACTGACTAACATGGACACTCCCAGCACACTATGGGCGGCAGTACCATCCTTAAATAGGTGGATCTGGGCTGTTTAAGAAAGCTAACTGCTGAGTAAGAACTAGTAAACACCCTTCCTTTGTGACTTCTGCTTCAAGTCCCTTCTTAAATTCTTGACCTGACCTGATAGATTATGACCTAGAAGTACAAGGCAAATTAACCATTTCCTCTCCCAAGTTTCTTTTTTTGTTTTTTTTTTTTATTTTAAGCATTTATGTTTATTTTTGTCAAGACTGACACAGGCAAGAGAAATTAATGGCTAACATGGACAATAATTTATTCACAGTGAGGAAAATATCCCAAGTAATCATTTTGAAATTCCTACTATGTTTTCAAAAAGAAAGAAAAAGGAAGAAAAATTCAATTCCATTCCTCTTTACAAATCCATTTATCTGTAGCACTAAGGAAAACAATGAAGTACTCTATTAAGGCGGATAAATCTGGGTGTCCCTTGGAGATAATAGAGCCTAAAGGGGAAATAAAACTGGGCAAGAAAATGGGATCACTTTTATATCCAAATTTTAAAATGGTTGACTAAAGGGTAACCAGTGGTTATAATACAATGATTCTTATAAAGCCTATGGAGGCAATCTTCAGTGTCTTCCCAAGTTTCTTTTGGCAAGTGTGTTTTATCACAGCACAAGAAAGTCACCTAGAACACCTGGTTAGATTTTTTACATTCAAACCAAAATTTTAGCTTTTAACAACTCTGGCTCATAACAATAGGCATATTTTTTTCACAAGACTATGGGTCTTCATGGAAGTTCTGACGCTAGTTATTCTGTCTTATCTCTGCAATTAACTTGAGGCAGTTTTAACAGTATGATGTCTATGATGGGTTTTGCATGTATCTAATCGTTGTCAAGCTAGTTCTATTGTCCCTCAATTATAATGGCTCATCTCTGTATTCCTTCACATGTTTATTCAGCTTCAAAAAGACTAATATAGACTTCTTCATGTAACAAACTGAGGGTTCCAAAGAGCAAGTGAAGCCAAACATTGGTGATCAAGCACCTTTCAAACCTCTACTAATATCCTGTTTGCTAATATCTTGTTATTCACAGCAACACACATTGAGAAGACCAGATTCAGTGGATATTGGCACACCTCTACTACAATGCTAGTTATCAATCATGGGTAACATATAATCACACCATAATTTCTGGTGTTTCCTGTGCTAAATTCTAAAACTGCCATAGTTATTCTCTGGCACCAGATTAAAAAATAATGTACTAAATGTAAAAGTCTTCCTATCAATCCCAAATATAGATATCTGTCTGAGTCTCAACTATATCACAGCACTTAACATCTTAGTACAGTGTAGCAGCTCAATCTGATATAGGCTTGTCAATGTAATTAGATAAAATGTAAAAAGAAGTAAAATTGGGGCCTAGTTTTCATATACTAAGAAGTGACATTATTAACAATATATACATTATCATTTTACTCCATGAGTTTAAAATGAAACAGAGATACTGGGTAATCCTCTGTGCTCAACATATTTTCGTAACTTTCACTGTTTTTGGTTATATTTTCTTAATTTTTCTATGCCTGCCTTAATATTAAAATGTCAGTCATTTGCACTCATTAGGCTGCACTCTATTAAACAATAAAATCTGATTTAAGAAGTAATTTCTCCCCAAATAATTCCTCCCCCAGTGGGAGGAGGAATAAAACGAGGTAAAACAGGGGTGATTCTCAACATATATATATGTTGACATATACACACACACATATATACATATATATATGAAATTATATAAAGAACTAAGCAATCCGCCGGGCAGTGATGGCGCACGCCTTTAATCCCGGCACTCCGGAGGCAGAGGCAGGCAGATCTCTGTGAGTTCGAGACCAGCCTGTTCTACAAGAGCTAGTTCCAGGACAGGAACCAAAAGCTATGGAGAAACCCTGTCTCGAAAATCAAAAAAAAAAAAAAAAAAGGACTAAGCAATCCCTTTTCTTAAACCAAACAAATATCTACAGGTTTATTTTCTCTGTTATAAAGGATCTAGAACTCTAATGGCATTATGGATTTTTAATAATACACTTCCTGGTTAGTAAACACAGAAAATTATTTTTGAAAATTAGAAGTCATTTGAGACTTTGACCCATTTGGTAAGATTTCTCTAAGTCTTCTCCCCAGTACAGATAAGGATGGTCCCAAGAGAAAAATCTGAGTCAAGGCCCTGAATAGATAAAAAGTGTGTCCTGGCCCTTATTCAGTTAATATGCAGTATTCACTGGATGTTCAGGCAAAATCTAAGCGTGTACCAAGAATCAGCCTCAGAAGATTGAAACAAACTTCAAATAAACAAAAATCATTCTAAAGGTACAATGTTCCAGAATGCCAAACTATCTGGATGCAGTAGCTAAGTTAATCCATTCCTCAGGTGAATTTTTTTT
>NW_004949134.1:1720132-1725624 GCF_000317375.1 Microtus ochrogaster | reverse complement strand
TAGATCAGGCACACTGTCTCAGTGGGTGGAACAACCCCTCGTGGTCCTGACTTCCTTGCTCATCTTCTCCCTCCTTCTGCTCTTCAACTGGACCTTGGGAGCTCAGTCCCTTGCTCTAATGAGGGTCTCTGTCTCTATCTCCATCCGTAGCCGGATGAAGATTCTATGGTGATATTCGAGATAAACATCAGTGTGATATTGCGGCAAGGCCAGTTAGTCACCCTCTGCACTGCTGCCCAAGGACCTAGCTGGGGACATCCCCGTGGACACCTGGGATCCCCTCAAGAGCCAAGTTTAAAATTGCTCCCTTAATGTAGCTATCTTCTTCTCTGCTTCTATATCTGCCCTTCCTCCATCTCCACCCTCCCACTCTCCCAAGCTCTCTCCAGTCTTTCTTTTCTCATTTTTCTCTCCCCCTCTTCCCTTCCCCCACCCCACCCCTACCCCCACCTTCATGCTCCCAACTTTTGCCTGGCAATATTGTTTCCTTCCAATTTCCACGAGAATCTATATATGTTTTTCTTTGGGTTCACCTTGTTAATTGGCTTCTCTAGGCTTGTTTAACTATAGGCTTAATGTCCTTTGTTTATGGCTAGAGTCTACTAATGAGTGAGTACATACCATATTCATCTTTTGGCATCTGGGTTATCTCACTCAGGATAGTGTTTTCTATTTCCAACCATTTGCATGCAAAATTCAAGATGTCATTGTTTTTTACCGCTGAGTAATACTCTAATGTGTATATATTCCACACTTTCTTTGTCCATTCTTCCATTGAGGGGCATCTAGGTTGTTTCCAGGTTCTGGCCATTACAAATAATGCTGCTATGAACATAGCTGAACAAATGCTTTTGTAGTATGATAGGGCATCTCTTGGGTATATTCCCAAGAGTGGTATTGCTGGATCCTGAGGTAGACTCAGGTGAAAGTTTTGAAAGTAATTATTTTATTTGTAACCATCTCTGATTTTTTGTAGCACTATAAACTTTTCAAAGAATTTACATGTGCATCATCTCATATTTGGTTTGTGATAGCCACTTACTATGAAATATGTTCTTATACACTTCCATTTTTACATGTTATAACCTTTATTCTTGGGATCTTCATAGACAGTTCAGTCTTTGTAACCAGTTCATTCTGTAGCAGGTTATCAAGGATTCTCTATGGTGTAATGCTTTCAGAATTTTTAAAAAGTGAATGCCTCAGGCTATTCATCATTTCACAGCTATCTTAGATACATCCTGACACATAACTTAGAAAGATGTTCTGTTACATTTCTCAGCAACTATTGTCATTTAATATCTTACTTGCATCAGTCCCTATTGTACCTTACCCATATCAACAACTACATATCCAATTTTGTTATGATAAAGAAATTGCTTTGAAGGTCCTATTCTGTAAGTTTAAAATAATAATTCTTGTATTTGTAAGTTACTTTTGAACTTTAAAAACAGTTCTATGTATTTTATCTCATTAGACATATATTCTCTCTGAAAGAAATAAAATGATAATAACAATATGATTTGCAACACTTTTCTAGCCCTTGTAGATACCTCTCAGAGTAACTGACCTAAAAGAACTGAAGATATTCTAAAGAGACATCTGTCTCTGAATCTGATAATTAGTTTATTGAAACAGTGAACCCCAAAGAAATGGGAATTCCTCAGGAATAATGTGCTGGGAGAAAACTAATAGGCTACAGACAGGGGCAGGACTTGTTTCCCTGGAAGAGATTTCATAACAGTTCTAATAACCTAATGGACCATCTTACAGAATGACAGTGAAGCTGAGGCAAAGATGGGTCAGTGACAGATGGTGCTACACCTTACTTACAACTAATTAAATGTGCATATATTTGCTTATTTTTAAACTTTAATATCACTTCAGATACCTACTGCAAGAGAGAGTTAGAGGATTCACTAGAATGTTACTCTTTGTGACTCTTCCAAGTATGACCACATGGAATAAATCCTTTTTTTCTGCTTTCTACTATTAATTTGACTCTTTCAAATTGCTTAATTAGAATTGGTGCTCGAACCCAGTTTTGGGCACTGGCTGTAACCCCACATTCAGTAGATTTGAGCTTCATAAATTTTTTTTGATAATCTTACTTATATCAGCAGTATTGCTTTAGGGATTCTGCCACAATGCTAAGTAAATTATTTGATTCTTATGAAAAGCATATAATTAATCTCTTCTTTTAAAAGGTACTGAATATCTACTTATCTTACACTATATTTTGTAGTAGAAATCCCAGAAAATAAGAACAGTATGAATCACTTGAAAAATATTTAATGTGTAGGGCATACCTTAGTATCTGTTTAAATATGCAAAATATAGGCCTACTCCAAAACCTAAATTAAAATCCATGAAAGCAGAATGAAGAACCCAGAACACTCTATCACCTGGAAGGTTGCTGAAGACCTTCAAATACTAAGAAGGTGATTTTCCTAGGATTCCAGCTGCAACTTCGACTGAAGTTCTGTACCTTTACAAATTCTGGGAACCCTTTAAGGCAATTAGCATACCATTTAGAAAGTAATTCAAATTTAAAGAAGAGAACAATGGCATTTAAATTTTCATCAAAACATACTTCTGTGCTGTGCCCTGTACTTGATGCTTTAAAAACTATAAAAATTGATACAATTTCATAATAAATATTCTATTTGTAATGATGACTTCTGTCAATCTTAGAAAAAATAAATGTAGAGTTTAATTAGAAAATAGATTTCTCTTTGAATGGGACGTGAAAGCTGGATAAAATGCATTTCTGTCTGCTTTAGAAGGTACTATTCATGATATGCTATTGTTATAATTTGAAAAGTATTATTCACAGAGAAGACAGATTTCATTTCAACAGGTTTGACTATAAGAAGACCAAGACATAAAAGCTGAATGCATGAAAGATAAGCCACAGATGGTTGAGTTTGAACATGATCATATGTCTTTAAAGTTAGCTAAAGAGTTATAGTCAAATCCTAATCTGCCTCTTTGAAAAAGAAAAAAAAAGGTAGACTAGGAATTCTTCACAATATAGGACATTTCACTTAATATAAACTTAAGGAAGAATGTTTCCTATTCCATGCTGTTTGTCTCGTCTTACTTCTTCAAGTTCTATATTACTATATTTGTAAAATACTGAAGCCGTCAAGATAATATTGAGCTAGATTCATTGTCTTAATGTCTTCCATTCTATAAAGTGGCAATCACCCAATGTCTATTTCACTCTGAAAAAGAAAGAAATTTGGGGCTGGAGAGCTGGCTCAGAGGTTAAGAGCACTAGCTGGTCTTCCAGAGGTCCTGAGTTCAATTCCCAGCAACCACATGGTGACTCACAACCATCTGTACTGAGATCTGGCGCCCTCCTCTGACATGCGGGCATACACGAAGGCAGAATGTTGTATACATAATAAATAAATAAATTTAAAAAAAAAAAAGAAAAATAAAGAAATTTGTTCTGGGCATTCTCAATAGTACCCTATTTCAAAATGTACCTGTACATGTCAGATTGGGTGAGTTTTCATTAGCCAATATCATTAAGTAGAAAATGTTTAGATCAAGGAGAAACAACTGTACCAAATCAGAATAGAAGTTTAAATTTAATTCAGTGTACAGATAGCTCTTAGGACAACACTTCAAACAGACAAGCCTCAGAGGCTTACAACCATGTCTTCTTACAAAGAAAAATGTTTAGAGATCCAATAAGTCTAACCTCATTAAAGACCTGGATGGCTATTAGTTGATATTGCCTATCGTCATTTAAGATTGAGTGCTCAATTTAGTTCACATATCCTCACCACTGAGAAAGTCGGTCTGACTATACACTTTTGAAAAATAGAAAATGTCCATGGGGATTATACCTGAATGTATGCTTATGTGCCATGTGTATGTAGTGTCCACACAGCACAGCATCCACTAAATGTTTTTGTCTAGTCTTCTGCAACTAGAGCCAGAGACCCTTGTGCACCATGCTGGTACTGGGAACTGAATCTGGTTGTTCCGCAAGAAGTGCTCTTAATCACTGAACCATCTCTCCAGCATCATAGTTTGGATATATTCATACATGAATGACTGAATGAATAAGATAAAAAAAAACCACAGGTGGAAATGTGTGAGGGCCCTAATCTCAGTACTGGTACACAATCACATTCAGCTGCATATGAAGCTATAAAGCAGTACAGACTCAAGGCATGAGAATAAACTATGCAATTAGTAAGAGGAACTGAGGAAATAAATATAAGAATTAATGAACTGAGTGAATAATTGTAAGAATTAAGGTAGAAATTAAACAACAAAAAAGATCCCAAGTTGCCAGTCAACAAATGGACTAATGAATCAAACAGCTCTGAAATGAAGAAACACAAATATACAAAAGTTTTTAAAAAGTGTGTAACATCTTTAGCCTGTAGAGAAATAAAAACTGAAACCAGTTTCAGATTCACTTTCACCCTAATGACAATTGTTTCATCAAGTAAACAAATGAAAACAGATACTGGAGAGAATGTGGTAAAAACGGACCCACTACTGGTAGGAGGGTAAGCTGGTGTAATCACTGCTTCAATCTGTGTGGAAACGTCTCAAAGAAATAAAAAAGTAAAAAATGGAACAATGGCCCAGCAGGTTAGATTGCTTGTTGATTTTACCAAGGTCCCAGGTTGGGTTCCCAACACCCACATAGCAGCCTATAACATTGGAATTAGATGCCCTCTTTTGACCTCCCTGAACACCAAGCATGTAGTGGTGCACATACACACATGCAAACAAAACATTGATCTACATAAAAACAAACAAATAAATAAATAAACCTTAAAAATGAAACTACCATAAGTATTAACTGTCCTGAATATGTACTCAAAGGATTTTCCATCCCAACAGAGAAATATTTACACATCTCTGTCCAAGGAAATAGAAGAAGCCTATATGTCCATTAATAGATGACTGGATAAAGAAAATGTGGTGCATATATAGAATGAATTTTATTTGCCTGTAAAGAAAAACAAAATTTGCAAGAAAAATCTGGAAAGCATTATACTAAATAAGACTCAGAAATATAACCACTAAATGATCATATTCATAAGTAGATCTGAGCTTACATGTATTTTCCATGCAAGTTTGGGTATAAGGCAGGAAACTAGAAAAGGGATCACAGGAGAAAAAAAAGGAAGATTTGAGGATGGTTATGGGAGGTAAATAAGACACATATGACATAAAGGCAGAAAAGGATTATTGAGGATGATAGCATATAAAGATGGTTAGAAGGATGAGAAAAAAACAAGGGGAGAAAGACTAATAAAAACATGTATGAAATTTAGCTTCTCTAGGATCACGAATTATAGGCTCAATGTCCTTTATTTATGGCTAGAAACCAATTATGAGTGAGTGGAAGGAGGCAGGAGGTCCTTGGACTCCCCACAGGGCAGGGAACCCTGACTGCTCTTGGGGATGATGAGGGAGGGGGAGTTGATCGGGGGAGGGGAAGGGAAATGGGAGGC